>NC_081408.1:40413951-40713951 GCF_030272615.1 Cryptomeria japonica | reverse complement strand
ACGCCTATTCATTTTCAAAAAAATGACTCTGTATGCTCAAGATAGGAAGAAAATACCAACCCCCCCTAAAAAGGCAAGAGAGAGGGCACACAGAGGTTGTCTGGTGGCAGGGTTGGGCGGAGGTGGCCTGGGGGTGGCACTCCAGTGGCGAATTAGTGGAGTGGCGGAGCGGGCAGCGGTCAGGCGGTGCAGGGGGCGGCAGCCAGGAAGCTGTAACCCCAATTTTTTTAACTTTTGCAAAATTTTTGGAATGATGTTTTTAAAAAAACAAAAAAAACAAATTTCAGCCCGCATGTCATAAAAAGGCAAAAATTTGATTTTTTGAAAAAACAATTCTTGAACTGCATGCCAAGGTTGTACAACCTGGTACAGAACAAACAAATACCACCCCAGAGGCTCAGATTTTGAAAGTGATCAAGCTTTATATGACCATGGGGGTTTTTGGGCCTTCCGAGCATGATGGTGAGGTTCATTTAGGCCCAAAGTGCTCAGAAATAAAGGCCTATCCCTAGGTGCACAAAAAAACTTCTGAAACCCCAGATCTGCTTCCAATGTAAAAAAAAATCAAAACAAGAAGAGGTAGTTGCAGATCTGAAGCTCTGATACCATGTGAGAGTTGATAAATACAACACTATAGGAGACCAAATAATCTACAAGCTGAATAAACCTATTACAAGGGGAAACAATGAAGCAACAGAGAAAGAACATAAACACAGGAAATGCTCAAGAATATGAGAGCTCTGTATTCACAAAAATTTGTAATATAATATCATACAAAAGAAAAGAATTCAACCTCTAATAGGTCAAAAAACCCTAAAAGGGAAAACCCTAGGCTTGCACATAATAATTAATAAAAGAATTAATTATTATGCACCTAATGTTAGCTTAAGTGTAAAAGAGATAAAAGGGAACTTAATTAATTAAACAAATGTTGTTTAATTAATCAAGTAAAGACCCGATTACTCTAATAGGCTTCCCACCATGGTTTTTCCCTTTCCAGGTTTTCCACGTACAAATCATGGTGTTATGTGGTATGGTTTATTTACATTGATTATCTGGTTAATTATAAAGTTGTATTGTTTACCGGTATCTGTTCCTACCGACATCTGTCTGTTCTTTACCAGTACTTGATTAGTTTAAGGTTGTATTGTGGATTAAAAGTTATAATCTGTTAACATCTGATTCAACCCCCCCCCCTCTCAATTGTTCACCGGTTATCCTAACAATTGGTATCAGAGCTTTGGTCCTCTTTTGTAGAAGCTTAATCGCTTGAGGTAGATCCTATGGAAACTAACACTTCTAATCCACCGACAACTATTTTCAGAAGAGAAATCCCTAAGCTTGATGAAACAAATTATGGGATATGGAAAATTTGAATGGAGACTCATCTTATATGTCTTGGAAAGGATATTTGGGAGATCACTAAGAAAGGATACACACCTTATGATTTGGAATCTGGCAATCCTGCTCCTGTAGACCTGGATAAGAATATTGAAAATGATTACAGAGCTAGAGAAGCCCTCTTGTGTGCACTTACTGATCATCAAATCATGGGATTGACTGACAAATCATCAGCTAAGGTTATATGGGACAAATTGCAAACTTTGAATGAAGGTGACCCTACTGTCAAAATTGCTAAACTTGATGGTTACCAGGTAAGATATGCAAACTTGAAGATGGAAGATAATGAAAGAATTGTTGTGTTTATGGAAAGAGTAAATGAGATTGTTATGGGAATTCAACGTTGTGCAGGATTTCTAAGTCAAGATGAAATAGTCTTGAGAGCTCTTCCACCAACTTACAAGATGAAGGCAACTGCAATTAATGAGTTGAGAACAATGGTAAACACTTCATCCAATAGAGATATTCTGATTGGGAAATTATCTGCTTTTGAGCTTGAAAAATTTGGATCTTCTGGAGTTGTAAAGTTTGAACCTTCTTTTCATGTATCATCATCAACATTTACCAGCAAGAGTTATTGGAGAGCCCTATATGCAAAAGAACTGGAAGACATGAGGAAACAAGATGAAGAGCTTGAGAAACTTGAAGCCTTATTTGCTAGAAGAGTACCTAAAGGTCCAACTGGAAGTAAGTATGAAGGAAAAGCACCTTTTAAATATTTTTCATGTAATAAGATTGGTTATTTTGCATCTAGATGTCCTGAAAGGAATGCAAGGTTTGAGGAAAGAGTTAAGAAAACTTTTAATCCTAACCCAAATAGATATAGATTCAAGAAAAGAAAACAATGCTACATAGAAGATGAGGAAGGAGTAACTGATGACTCTAGAGATTAACTGGCAGAAGACTTTGCTAGTGGATCTAGAAATGATAAGGAATGGGTGTTCTATGCTTTGAAGGAAGATGAACCAAAACCGGCTATCAAAAATAAAGAAAAGGTCCTGGCAGCAAAAGTTGAAGATAAGGATGAATGGGTAATTGATAGTGGATTCTCACATCATATGATTGGAGATAAAAGGAAATTTTTGTCCCTGCAAGAATACAATGGTGGTGAAGTCAAATTTGGAGATGACAAGGTATCTATGATCTAAGGTAGAGGTATTGTTTCTTTGAATGGCAAGCATAACACTGATAATGTCTATTATGTAGAAGGTTTAAGGCATAATCTTTTGAGTGTTGGTCAATTAGTTGATACAATTTTTCAACTTCAGTTTAAAGATAGAAAATGCAAAATCATTAACAAGACTAGTTTGGAAATTGCAACCGGTATTCAGACATGAAGTAATATTTTTCACTTGAGCACTGGTAATAAGACATGTTTGATTACTCATATTGATGAGAGTTGGCTATGGCATAAGAGGTTGTGTCATGTTAATTTTAATTGCATTGTTAAGATCAGTTCAACTAAGGTAGTTAGAGATATTTCTAAGATTATGAAGCCTCATAATCCGGTATGTAAGGAATGTCAATTGGGTAGGTCAAAAGTTATTTTAAGAGCATACATGATAAATCTAATGATGTACTTGATTTGATTCACACTGACTTATGTGATCCAGCAAGGACTAGAAGCTTTCAAGGTGATAGGTATTTCATGTTGATTATTGATGACTATCCTAGAATGATGTGGGTGACTTTTCTGAGGGAGAAGTCTGAAGCTTTTGAGAAATTCAAGATCTTTAAAGCAAAGGTTGAAACAGAAACTGGATTGAAAATCAAATGTCTAAGATCAAATAATGGCTGTGAATTCACTTCTCATGAATTTAACAGTTATTGTGAGACAAATGGAATCAGGAGACAGCTATCTGCACCTAGGACTCCTCAGCAAAATGGAGTAGTTGAAAGGAAGAACAAAACCATTTTGGATGCAGCTAGATCTATGATGATGGAAGCAAAATTGCCTCATATCTACTAGAGAGAAGAAATGAGTACAACAATCTACACATTGAACAGAGTTCACATCAAAGGTGAAACTAGTAAGACCCCTTATGAATTATGGTTTGCACATACACCTATTGTTAAATATTTCAAAAAATTTCGAAGTAAATGCTATATCAAAAGAGATGATTCAATTGGAAAGTTTGATCCTAGATGTGATGAAGGGATATTTCTTGGTTATTCAATTCAGAGCAAAGCATATAGATGTTATAACAAAAGATTTCAGAAAATTGTGGAAAGTGCTAATGTGAAAGTGGATGAACAGTACAGAAATCATTCTATATCATATGATAGGGAATCGACAGTGGAAATGATCATAACTGGACCGATAATGCCTCAACTAGTACAGGAAGCTGAGACAGTCACACCAGCAAATATCAGAACATTCAACTATGACTGATGATCAGATTAGTGAACCTGAAGTACAAAGGAATATTTTCCGGTGAGACCAAAGGGGTTGGCATAAACTTCTAGGCAGGCGTGAAGATCGGACAGTGTACTTCATTCCAGCACTGCAATCACTGTATATGGAGGCATAGAAATTTGGAAAGGAGCCTATGCTATGTAGTGTTGTTTAAAGGGCAGCATAGCCTTGGTGTCAGGGATGATGAGAGGACTTGATGTTAAATCTCATATGATTCCACAAGATTTCTGATTGAAATCTCACACCATCACATGGTTTTGTACATCTCCATAAATACAAAATATGGTGAATGACAGATGTAATCCACTACATAAAGGAGGACCACAGTCCCACACACGAAACCAAGTGTTTGAACATGAGTTTAAAATCATCGTAGCGGGCACGTTTAACTGGCATTTTCATTGGAAGATATGAAGAAATAGTTGGTGGGGCAGATGACAATAATAGAGGAGTGTGTGTTGGAATCTATGTCAACATCTGCTCTCTTTGCATAGGGAGTCGAGGAGACATTGGCGTTGACCCAAACTCTTAGTCTTCTTGCCATACAGAGTCAAGGAGACATTGACATTGACCTAGGCTCTCAAAACCTATCGAGTGCCATACAGACTCTCAAGGATGCATGGCCATTTACCTAGAATCCATTTCATAATTTGGAGGCATTGCCATTTACCCAGACTCCATTGCCAGCAAGTACAAAGGAAGATTTTCTAGCAAGACTAAAAGGGTTGGCATAAACTTCTAGGCAGGCGTGAAGATCGAGCGATGTACTTCATTTGGCGCTGCAGTCACCGTATACAGAGGCATAGAAATTTGGAAGTAGGGGCCTATGCTATGTAGTGTTGTTTAAAGGGCAGCATAGCCTTGGTGTCAGGGATGATGAGAGGACTTGATGTTAAATCTCATATGATTCCACAAGATTTCTGACTGAAATCTCACATCATCACATGGTTTTGTACACAAGAAATATTTTTTTCTGAGGAGATCATGTAGTCCTATTATTACACTGAAGGCATCTCTTATTTAAGATGCACAAGTTGATTTTCAAAATTAGCGGTTCAAATTTCATTGAAACTGATGCAAGACGATTGCAACTATTTAGTCTATTGATTTTACCTCATTGACTTTACGGTCTTTGAGATGAATGAGCTATTTTTTCCTCCATAATGCATAGGTATGCAAATTGCATTCAACCCGATAGTACTATTGACAACAGACTATACGGATTTTTTCTAGCCATTATTTTACCTCGTTGTTTCCACCCCACAACAGAAAGAGAGTAATCTATTAGAGTGCATCCATGAATATCTTGCAATTCATACATAGCAAGATGATAAAAACATCATAGATGTCAAAGTTTTTATGTTGCTTTTTACTTTGTAGATTTTTGCTTTATATAGGTCAATTTTTTTCGTTCACCGTCATTTTTCGTTTTTCCATGTAGGCCTGGAATTTGACAGTCAATTTGGCCGTTTTTCACTTTTAGATCGTATATGACAACTCAATTTTTTTTTGAACCGTATGCATTGACATGTTCTTTTTTTCTAAAACTGTACATATGACAATTAAAATTATTACTAAACCATAATAAATTATAATAGATAATATATATTATATAATATTTTAATTCATAATATATATATATATATATTTTAGATTGTTTATTATAAAAATATAAATTTATTTAGAATATTTTAAAATAGTAGAATATAATAGTTTCTATTTTTTAGAAACTTAATCAATTTCTTTTTTAAGATTTTTAATAAGATTGTGTTAAATTGAAACTTCTTATAATTGAAATGATATAATATAATTGTTTCTAATTTTTAAAATAGTTTCTATTTCTTAATCAATTTTATTTTTTATAAGATTGTCTTAAATATAAATTTAGAAACTTGTTATAATATATATTTATATGATATTTAAGATATTGACATGTGTTTATAATAAATTAGTAATTATCAATTGATTATCATCTAATATTAATATACATTAACTTGGGATCTTAGAATATTTATTATAAATATGTATTAATTTAGAATTTAAAAATATGATATAATCGTAAACAAAGATCTTGAGTGTGGATTTAGAAATTTATATAGTAAATTACGAAAAAGTACAAGTAATTTTTTTTTTTTAATAAAATGGCTAGAAAATTTTGGGGATACTTTTTTTGACAATTAATATTTTTCTTAAAACGTCAAATGAAAGGTATTGAAATGACCAAATTCTTCCATGTGTAATGTGGAAATGGCAGTAGCTTTGGCAGTAGCTTTTTTGAGAGCTTAACATTGGCTTCTATGAAAGCAACAAGCCTCAATTACTTATTGGTATAGATGGAATTGCATGCATTTATGTCTAGTTGACTTTCCAAATTGGAGGTTTTTTAATTTTTCCTTTTTCATTTTGTGTTCATGAGATTTTATTCATAATTGAGCCAACATATAAATTTGCTTAGGTAATCCAACAAATTCCCAAAAAATCGTGAACAAGGGGCCTCCATACTTGTGCAGTTGATGTGGCATAACGTGATTGGTTGGTTCTTACAACTAGGCATACATTTCATTCAATTATGGGTATTAAAGTTACAATTATTAGTGCAATTTTGTCAAAAAAAAAGAACATTAAATCAATAAAAATGGGTATTAAATCAACTATTTTTATCACAACAAAAATTTACTAAAAATATAATTAAGATATATATATATATATATATATATATATATATAAGTAATAAATAAAATAATTAAAAAATAAATAAGTATTTAATAAATAAAAGAATATTAATTAAAATATATTAAAATATATAAAATAATATAATTAAAAAGTAAATAAACAAAATATTTAAAAAAAATATTAAATATAATATATTTAAATTATAAATAAAAAAAATTATAGGGACTCGCATTGGTTCACCAGCATGCTGCGGGGTCCCCCACCTTTCCCTAGGAAACTGCAATCTCTGGGCCCATTAAAAAAATAGCAGCCGTAATTAAAAAGCCAGTGCCCTGTGGGGATGGGGAACTAAAAAAATTTGCACGTTACTAACGAGGGCACATTTTGTTGGGCATTGCAGATCGTATACGAATTAGATGCAATAGAGCTTAGGCTATGCGGCGCTATTTAAAAGGTTTCATAGGGGAAGAGCACCACTAGGGGAAAGGACCCAGTAGTTGTGCACCCTAACTTCGCGCTTCTCAAAATCCTACTTGGAAATTTCAAATCAATCCGATTTTTTTATAGCAGCTTACTTGACAAGTCCCCTGCTTATAACTAAGGTTTCAAGGCCACATCATCAAAAATGATGCCACATCAACATGCTTTTTGCCAAGGTGTCCAAAACAGCCCCCCAAAAAAGTGAGACCAATAGGCGTGCAAAAGAGACCCCAATGTTGTGCAGCTGATGTGGCATCACCTGATTGGTTACTTTTTACAATATTGGTACATTTCTTAACAACTATTGGTACATTTCCTAACAACTGTTGGTACATTTCCTAACAAAAATTGATATTTTTTGTTTCAAACAATAGGTTTTATTTGTTCAATTTTTGGAACAAAAGGTATCAACAACCCTCACAACAATTGGAACATGCTCAACTACTGGGTCCTTCCCCCTAGTTGAGCATGTATGAATTGTTGTGAGGGTTGTTGATACCTTTTGTTCCAAAAATAGTATAAATAAAAATTATTGTTTGAAACATAATTTATCATTTTTTGTGTGTTTATATATTAAGAATTACAATATATTGTACCAATAGTTGCGACTTTAAAGTTGTTATTACTATGAAATGTCCCAATTGCTGTAAAAAGCAACCAATCATGTGATGCCACATCAGCGCCACAAGAATAGGGGCCTCTTTTGCACATCTTTTGGTCTCACTTTGTTTTGGGCTGTTTTGGACACCTTGGCAAAAGCATGCTGATGTGGCACCATACTTGATGATGTGGCCTTGAAACCTTAGTTATATGCATGGGATCTGTCAAGTAAGCTGCTGTAAAAAATTGGGAGTGATTTGAAATTTCCACATAAGATTTTGAAAAGCGTGAAGTTAGGGTGCACAACCACTGGGTCCTCTCCCCTAGTCAATCCCTGTGCACCCTGCCCCTCAGACGGCTAAACACAGTATGTTTGTAGGACATAAAAGTTAGCCACATATTACATACCATTGATCATTTTTTATATGACTGAGATTTTCCAAGTCATCAATAACACGATGTACAACTAAGCTATTTTGGAGCCTTCAGTCTATCCACTCCTTCCCATAAAACCACAAAATAAATCAATGCGTGTAGTAAATATATCTAGAGAGGGTCATACAACGTAAGTCAGGCTTGAAGTTCACATTGACGAATCTAGCATAAATATGGATTCCATTAAAATGATTCTTATTTATACCATGTCACAGAAGGAGGAAATTCAAGGAGCCGATCTTCACCATCTAAAATAAAATTGAATACAGTGAAGCGCAGTGGTAATTGGCAGTTCTGATGTCAAAATCTAATCGAGATGATTTTGTGTTGTTTTATGATTATTCCGCTGAAGAAGTTTCCTGTCCAAGATGTAACATATACAGTCACTCCAAATTACGTATGGATTCCACTTGAATGGCTATGTCGTGCTAGTTTCAAAACTATTCGTGCTATTGACTCTTTTGAAAAAATTACAGTTGTAATTTTTGTGATCAATGGTCTGTAATGCACCGGTAACTGTGTGTTAGTTGACTTGACACTTGACAATTTTCTTCACACATGTATAAAATTTGTAATTGTGGATCATTTACAAATGTATTGCATAATAGACACAATGCAACTCACTTGACGTATTAAAGGTTTGTTAACATAGAACATGATCAAATATAACCTACAATTTACTTCACATTCTTTAGAATTGTAAACAAGTATCACAATCAAATGTAACCCATAATTGGCACATAACAATTCACTTCACATGCTTAACATTTGTAATTGTAGATTGTAGTAAAATGTAATGCATAATCGACGTATTGCAACTCACTTGACATATTTGAGAGTTCTCAATATGGAACATGGTCAGATATAACCCATCATCAATGAATACAACTTTTGTCACATTCTAAAGTTGTTAAATGTCAAATACGGCTAAATTAGTACCATACACTATGCTCCATTGTCTTGAAATTTACAAGTTTAGATCATATGATAAAATACACTCCATAATTAATACACTACAACTCATCCTACATTCCTAAGATTTATAAGCACAACTTACAATCAAATGTAACCCATAATTGGTATCAAAACTTACCCCAAAATTTCAATCAATAAAAGAGCCTATTAATTCATATTAACTATTGCATACATGTTTTTAAATCTATTTTAGCCACAAATTACAGACATTAAGGAAGATAAGGGAAGAAAGAACAAGACATTCTCTTCTTTCCATAACAATTGTTTACTTAGTCATGATGAAGGAGATTTTAATAGGAAGGAAAAGACTAACTTTCTTTCCAATTTAGTACTATAGCGATTCATTTTACATTAACTAATAAATGATGACAACATATGAAAAAAAATATAGATAGAACAAGAGTAAGATTATGTATGAGCAATAATAAATGTAAAAAGACAAAGATTAATAAGCTAAACCTAGCCAGAAATACATACGAAATGCAACCAGAATATATATATATATATTTTTGAATCTAAAACTACATAGAAATTGACTCAATCAAAACACAATCTCTCTCTCTCTCTCTCTCTCTCTCTCTCTCTCTCTCCATATCATTCTACAACTTCATCTCTATCTTCCTCTCTATCTCTATTTCGTCTCTATCTTCCTCTCTATCTCTATCTCGTAGCTCTATCTCCTTACTCCTCTCTATCCCTCTCACTTTCCTCCCCTCTATTTATCCCTCTTTTTATCCCACTCTCTCCCCCTCTCCCTATTTCAAACATAACAAAACCATGTATTAGTAATGAAACCTCCTTTACTAAATAAATATATGCAAAAATAAACCAAAATTGTTCCTAATTAATCTTCAACTCATATTCAGCGTACCAATTGCACACCAAGGTGCAACTGCTAGTTAGTTAAAATTTGGTAACATTGATAAGCTATATATTTATTTTTTGTTATATAATTCTTTATTTTAAAAGTTTGTTTATTTCATAATTTAATTGAAATTTTAATTTATTTGTAAAGACAAGTATTGATTCTATTCTTTAAATGATTTCTTATTTTATTGATAGGAGAATTTTATTAAGGTTAATGAATGATCTAATTTTAATCATGACAAATATGTAAATAAGCGTGATCTTTCTTTATTGGATTGTTACTCTTTCAAGAGCTCATCAAGGATACTTCTCGTACATAACTATATAACTATCTTCATAACTAGTTACTTAGAGCATCATTTGGTATATACATTCTTCATGACATTAATACTATGATTGTACCATTTTCTTCTTTATGTTATGAATCTTCTTCCCTATTTACACACTCCCCCTCTTTCACTTTCCCTTCATCCCCTCATTTTAAGGTAGACCTCCCTCTTATGTCACTGTAGACACCTAAAATTATCATGTACTAATTAAATAAATATTTGATTTATTTAATTATTTTATCCTAAGTCTTCTATTAATTAAATATATTTTTATTTATTTAATTAATTCATATATCCTCTTCTAGCCTTTCCCTATTACAATAAATATTTTTTAATTATTTAAAATATCCTTTCCCTAAATTAAATAAATATTTTATTTATTTAATTGGTCCGACTTCCTCTATTAACTAAATAGATCTTTATACATTTAATTAATTAATTATCTTTTTTCCTCAATGACACTTGTCATTTATCTTACTATCCTCTTCTTATTTTATTATTTTTCTCACCTACTCTTTAATCTTAGCTACCGTTTATCCTCATAATCTTAACCCTCCATTTTTTTAAGGTGTTCTCTATATAAGAGGATACTCTCATCCTTGTCAATCTTAATTTTAATGCATCTAATCACTCAAGTGTCAAGCAATCAAACATCTATACAACCACTATCCATTCTTTGTTGAGGTCTTGTACACATAAAAAATCTAAGAGTAGTCATAATAAGAAAGATCAATGGAGATAGGAGACAATGGAGATCAAACCCTACTAAGCATGTGAATGGTATAATTATTGCATTTTTGTTGATTTGCATGGTTTAGGTTCTTCATTGGTTTATGGTGGATTCTTTATTGCAGAACTAGGGTTTTTATGGGGTTGGATCTTTTATGGTTTTACAATAACTTTTCATCATTCCCTTTTCACCATATACAGTTAAGTCCACTTCTAATGTGATCTCTACTTCTCATGTTTCTATGTCTTCTAGTGTTTTCTTCACCTCTTTCTCTACTAGTGCACCATGTATCTCGCATCCCACTAGTTGCATTTTCTCTTAGATGCCCTTATAATGTTATATTGTTAGTGTTATCCACTCATCTCATTGTGTTAGTGTTAGATCTTTTTCCTCAAATTATAGTCTTTCTTATCATCCTTCTAATGTTGTATATTTGCCTCTTGTTTCTCCACATATTCATACTTTCCGCACTATTACCCATGATCTATCACTACTACAACTATCCCCACCACTATCCTAGGTCCACTAGTGTAGAAGTAAGATAGTGATGAATGGAAGTTGATTATATGCCTAGCATCCAAGTCACCATTACTTATGTTTCAACAAGTAACACACCTCTTGCATCTCAATTTGTTACTAGTCCATATTTTATTGGTTTTTGGTAACTCACTTTGAGATGTATCAAGGTAAAGATGACAAAAATACTTGCATATACACATTTAATATAACATGCCTAGACTATTCATGTGATGTTTTTTTTTGGCTAAGTTGTTTCTGCACACTTTCCATGTCTATATTTTTCAATATTTCTATATATTTCCTTCTATATTTGTTCATTATTTTGATGAGTTAGCTAACTCATTCCCCAACCATTTTCAAATGAATACAAATTGTAGTGTCATAAAATTGCAACCCTAGCAATTTTTGACTTCATTAGGGTCCTCACACATGCAAACTCGAATCCTCTAGCCTGATCAAAGACCAGAGAGTGCTCAGCTTGCGGAAATAGCTTCTTTATTGGCCTATGCATCACCCCCTCTGCACTCTACCCTGGAGAAAGGGGTAGGATAGGTGTGTGGCATCACTGTCCCCCCTTGGATAGGGGTGTGGCACCCTTGTCCTCCCAGGATAGGGGCGTGGTGCCCCTGTCCCTACCCTATTTTGGGGTAGGATCCTTCCTAGGGTTGCACTGTTGGTTGCACCTTAGGTGGGAAACTCCCACGATGTCGGCTTGTGATGAAATTCAAATCCACCAACATTTTTAAGGGGGCATTCATTCTCTCATTGGCATGAAGTTCAATAGGTGGAAGTTGGACAAGATTGGAGTATGTACAAGCAATCAAGCATTCAAGAGCATTCAAGCATTCTTTTCCAACATTGAGCATTCTCAAGTCTCCCTTCAAGGCTAGGTGTTGCATTCAAGTCAATGATTCAACCATTGAAGAGGAGATTGATTTCAGCATTCAATTACACACAAGCATTTCTATCAACATTGCTACTACAACCTCCCTTGAGGTGATTTACAATTTAGTCCTTCATTTATATCTACTTGCAAGTACATTCTTTCATTACTTAGTTAATTCCAAACCCTGGGGTTTGGCCTAAAGGCAAACCCCCAATCCCAACCCATTTTCCTATTTTTTCTGTCTGTAGGTTGCAAGTGCGCAGCTATATTTTTAGATTCGAGCTTTATTTGTAGAGGCAAAAAAACCCTTTTCGTTCTGTGGACTTTTCGAAGGCCCGTGTACATTCCTTCCATGGTCTGAGTAACTTTTCCTCAAATTCGCAAGCCGACTTCGTCTTGACATTTTACTGCCAGATCCAAGTGCACAGCTTCATCCCATATTCTGATCTCAAGTTATAATCAGTTCTTTGTCACTTTTGCACTACATAATTCAATCAACTCCTTTCTGTTTCAAACAAGAAAGAGGGGATCAACTTAGCATTCCCCATTCATTGAGAATTCAATCTACCATCTTTGTGTGGAGAGATTGAATGTAGTGAATTATCCTCTCCTCTTTCTAATGTAATGGTGAAAAGTGCTTGAATGGTAATTGATAGCGAAACTCTCATCTCTCTTTGATAGAAATGGTAGTTTCCTTTTTGATTTATCATTCACCATTTTCCCACCATTACATTTGTAAGAGTAATCGAGTCTTTACTTGATTAATTAAATGATATTTGTTTAATTAATTAAGTTCCCCTTTATCTCTTTTACACTTAAGCTAACATTAGGTGCATAATAATTAATTCTTTTATTAATTATTATGTGTAAGCCTAGGATTTTCCCTTTTAGGGTTTTTTGACCTATTAGAGGTTGCATCTTTTCTTTTGTATCATTATTCTATTACACATTTTTGTGAATGCAAAGCTCTCATATTCTTGAGCACTTTTCCTGTGTTTATTATTTTCTTTGTTGCTTCCTTGCTTCTCCTTGTAACAGGTTTATTTAGCTTGCAGAGATCATTTGGGCTCCTGTGGTGTTGTATTTCTCAACTCTCACATGGTATTAGAGCTTTAGATCTGCAGCTACCTGTTCTTGTTTTGAGTTTTTTTTTGCATTGGAAGCAGATCTGGGGTTTCAAAATCTTATTGTGCACCTAGGGATAGGCCTTTTTCTTAGCACTTTGGGCCTAAATGAACCTCACCATCGTGCTCAGAAGGCCCAAAAACCCTTATGGTCATATAAAACTTGACCACTTTCAACACCTGAGCCTCTGGGGGTATTTTTTTGTTCTGTACCAGGTCGTACGACCCTGGCATGCAGTTTGAGAAAATAATTTAAAAAAATAAAAGATCAATTTTTGCCTTTTTACGGCATGCAGGCTCGAAATTTTATTTTATTTTTTTTAAATAAAAAAAAATCATCATTCAAAATTTTTGGCAAAAAAAAATTAAAAACAAAAAAAACAAAAAATCAATTTTTGGGGTTTAACCCATGGTACGCAGGGTACCGTGGGCCCTCTGGCTTGCAGCAGGTCCCGCTGCCACTAGCCCTAACAGAGCAGGCCCCACTGCCATCGACCCCCACCTATCGGCCTTCCTCGCCGACCTCCACCGCCCGCAACCTGACCGCCGCTATTGCGCCACCCGTCCGTCACCACAGCCCGCCCGTCGCCCTCGCTCAGCCGCTCCGCCACTGGAGCACCGCCCTTAGGCCACCTCTGCTCAGTCCTGCCACAAGACAACCACCGTTACCCCTCTCTCTTGCCTTTGAAGGGGGGTCGGTTTTTTCTTCATATCTTGAGCATACAAAGTCATTTTTTCGAAAACAAATAGGCGTTAGAAAGCTGGTTACAAGATGGACCTCATGGTGTTGGAATGTTTTTTCAACTTTTCTATTTGACTGTACTTTTTTCAGTCAAAGTGGGGTCACATTTCTACACTTCCAGGGCCATAGAATGGGCAAACAGACTCCATTTTTCGAAAATGAATAAGTGTTGGAAAGATCT
The DNA here is from genome assembly GCF_030272615.1 of Cryptomeria japonica. NCBI lineage: Eukaryota > Viridiplantae > Streptophyta > Pinopsida > Cupressales > Cupressaceae > Cryptomeria > Cryptomeria japonica. The sequence goes on along the minus strand of NC_081408.1, from coordinate 40,699,593 downwards.
CAGCATGCTCTATTCAGATATGTGAAATTTCAGTTTGAATTTTTTTTTCTTATGCACTGCTTCATTCTCACCAGTATGTACTAAGGTTTGGGTTTATCTCTTGTGGGGGGGTGTTTTTTTCTTTCTTTCTGTCATTTATATAATAAATCTAGAACACCAAAACTCTCAAAACAAACAAACCCTTCTGCATCTTCTATCTATTTTGAAAGATCACATAATAATAAAAAACACAAGCAGGTATAGGTGCAGAGTTTCATGGTAGATTCTTTAGTTGAGTTGTTGACATCACACAACTATCACACCTGGAAGCCTTGCATCACGAGGCTTCTCAAGGCACGAGGGTTGTGGTCTTGTTTGGATGAGGTTCAACCTTTGTTGCAGCGTCCTTTTGAGATTCTTCAGCACAGAAACAAGATGGATGAGGCCATGGGTTTGCTTTCATTACATGTCTCCGACAGTCTTTTCTTTCACCTTGATTCTTTGCTCACTCCTTGAGCTATGTGGTTGAAGTATGAGACTCTCTTCAGGAGAGTTAATGAGATCCAAGCATTACAAATTGAGGCAGAGTTGCTTTCCTTATCACCTGATTCCTTTCCCACCATTGAGGATTTTTTGAACAAATTAAAGGCTACCAGATCTATTCTCCAGGGGTGTGGAAAAATCAAGAAAGACCCATAGTGCATTCACTTGATCCTTTTGAAGCTTTGAGCTCCTTTTCAGTTTTTTGCCTCTTCTTTCTACTCCACCATGGATGGCTTGGGTGCTCGTTTTACCATGCCTACCTTTGATGTTTTTTTTGAGCGTTTGTCTCGTGAGCAGTCTCACCTTTCTCAGCTAGACATGCTCTCAGGGTCCAAGAACAAAGCATTGGTTGCTTAGTCCTCTAAGGAGAAGCAAAAGCAGAAACCAAAGTCAAAGAAGAATTCTGCAGGTAGTGAGGATTCCTCCAAGCCACCTCCTAAGTCTGATTCTAAACCACCATTTCCTCCAAGACAAGGGAAACCTTCATAGTCTGGTGAATCTTCCTCCAAGACTAAGAAGAAATCAAGAGATACTTGCAGTTTTTGTGGCAAGGAAGGACATCCAATTTGTAGGTGTTGGAAACTATTAGAGGCTTTAGAGGAAGCCATATAGCAACATCATATCTCCTCACCTCAGGCGTCTTCTCCTTCCACAGGGAAAGGTCATGCTCTCACTGCTCGAGCTTCGACCTATGGGTCCACTTGGATTTTAGATTTTGGTGCTTCTCACCATATGACTCATACTCTACAGTTGGTTACTTCTCTTGCCTCTTGTGGTACTTCACATATTGCAGTGGGTGACTCTGTTCATCTTTCACTCTTGGGTTCAGGTTCTATCTCTTTGGATGGGGGTACTCTACAGGATGTTCTAGTTGTTCCTCACATCTCGACGAACCTCTTGTCCATTTATTAGATTTACCATTCTGGCTCTGGTAAGACAATTGAGTTCTCACCACATGATGTGGTTATTCAGGAACTCCATGACTCTGATTTGGTTGTGGCTACTGGGAGTGTTGATACTGCATCTCATCTTTATAGATTTGATGGATTTGAGCCCTCTACGGGTACAGGTTCATCTTTTATAGCACATGTAGATTCAGTGAGTAAGTTTTGGCATGAGCGCTTGAGCCATGTCAATTACAAATATCTTCAACAGATGAGTACATAGGCACTTGTTCTTGGGCTCCCACAGATTTCCTGCACTGATGGTGTTTGTCATGGTTGTGTACTTAGCAAGCATCAGAGAGATCCCTTTCCGAAGGGAAGAGCCCCTCATGCTTTGACACCTTTGGAGTTGATTCACAGTGACCTCATGCCATTCCCTACTCCTTTTTTCTGGTGCCAAATATGTACTGACATTTATTGATGACTTCTCCAAACGCACATGGGTGTACTTTCTTAAGTACAAGTCTGATGTCTTTGATTCATTTCAAATCTTAAATACATTTTTAGAGAAGTAGTCTTGTTGTTCTATTCAGTGGATCCGTACAGATAATGAGGGGGAGTATGTCAATTAGGATTTTAGATATTTTTGCACTGAGCATGGTTTACACCATCAGTTTATTGTTCCCTACACCCCTCAGTAGAATGGTGTCGCTGAGAGAAAGAACAAGACTTTACGGGAGATGGTGAATTGTATGATTCAGTCCAGGTCCATGGATGCGTCTTTTTGGGTTGAGGCAATCAATTGTGCAAACTACATTCAGAATTGGATGCCTCACAAGGCAATTCTACATATGACTCCTGAGGAGGCTTGGTCTCATGACAAGCCTAATGTTTCCTTTTTTCTGAGTATTTGGCAGTGAGGCATGGGCATTTATTCCTGATGCTTGGAGGAAATAAATGGAACAGAAGAGCCGACCCCTCACTTTTGTTGGCTACTGTGAGGATGCTAAGGCATACAGGTTGTTTGATCCTGATTCCAGAGAGGTCTTGTTTCAATGAGATGTTCAGTTTAATGAGCGCCTTCCCTCAGTGGATACCTTGTCTCCAGTGTCTACCCCTCTACCTACTCCTCCCATTGCATCTCTTCATGATTATTTAGAGCATGATTTTGATGATGCTATTGATGATCCACCATCCCCACCTCCACCTTATCCACCTCATATGCCCAAGTGGGCTCTCTTTACTGTTGAGGCGACAGGATCTATGGCTGGTGATCCTTCAGATACTCATCACACCCATTCTCACACTGTGGGTTCTAGTCTTTTGAGTCATGCCATTTCAGATGACCCTCAAAAAAATTCAGAGGTAACATGACACCCTGAGTGGGATTGTGCTATGGAGGAGGAGTATTCTTCTTTGATGAGGAATAATACTTGGGATCTTTGTCCTCTTCCTAAGGGCAGAAAGATGGTTCGGTGTCGTTGGTTGTATCTGTTAGTATTTTGGATGTGTTGCATTGGTTTTTTCATTGATGTCAACACTTATCAACACCTATCAGTACTTGGAGATCTTTGGTTATGTTCACCGGCATGTTCAATGACTTATGCACAGTCACTGGTATTTGGTTCAATGACAGGTTATATTGTTCACCGGCATTGAAGATGATTTTTTATCGTCTAGAGATTACTTGGTTATGTCGAATACATTGTTTGGACACTTTGTTTTGGTGATTTGGTCATTGACATAATTGGGTTTGCATATTTACTATTACTGGCAAATAGGTCTAGGTTATGGACCAACAAGCATTATCTATTCCAGATTAGCATGACACGTTATGGAGATGATTGGTTATTGTTGTAAATGCATTGAGCCGACATAATACATCGCATATTGATTCATTTATAATTGATTTTATTGTAATATTCTTTGTAAGCCGACCTACACTTTTGGTCTTAGGTTTTGGTATATATGTAAGATCTCATTTATGAGATTATGTCGTGAAGTGGAAAAAGGATTGTAATAAGGTATATGCAAATATAAGCAGAGCTATACACGCAGGCATCATTTGAAGGTTCAAGGAAGGTATGAAGAAGGCAAGCAAAGCTTAACTGGTACTGAATCCAACATATGAAGATGCTATTCTGTGCAGTACATTATCATTGGATTTAACTATCCAATTGTAGTCAGTGTGACTCCCATTTTGCGATTGAGCAGTGAGCTCTAGGCAATTGGCCTTTGTGCATGTGCAAACCCCATATTGTACACACATACTATCTGTAGTAGTATCATCTGATTGTGGGTAAGGTTTCCCACTGTGGTTTTTCTCCTTACAGGGTTTCCACATACAAATAATTGTGTTATGTTTTGTGTATGTTATTTGTGTTTCTATTTCATGCATTAAACTTTACCGGTACTATTATTAACTGCTAAACTGTCTACCGACATAAAGTTTGGTTTAGAGGTATTATGCATTAAGTTTGGTTAATTTATATTTGGGTTGAAATTAATAGACAACTAATTCACCCCCTCCCCTCTCAGTTGCCTCCGGGTCCTAAAAATTGGTATCAGAGCCTAGTCCTCTTTTTGTAGGATTTTAATAGCTTGAGGAGATTCTATGGCAACTAACTATTTCAGGAAGGACAGTCTGAATCTTGATGGAACTAACTATGGTATATAGAAGATCAGGATGGAGACTCATATGAATTGCATTGGAAGAGACATATGTGATGTTACAAAGAATGGCTACGTTGGTCCTACTCAAGGTCAACCTAATCCACCAACCTTGGCTAAAGATCAGGAGAATGATTGCAAAGCAAGAGAAGCACTTTTGAGCGCATTGTTAGATCAGCAAATCATGGGATTATCAGACCGATCTACTGCTAAAGCTATTTGGGACAAATTGGAGACATTGAATGAAGGTGATACCATAGTCAAAATTGCAAAACTAGAATGCTTCCAAGTCAGGTATGAAAATCTGAAAATGGAAGAAGATGAAAGGATTTCTGCTTTTATGGAAAGAGTTAATGAAATTGTTTTAGGTATACAATGTTGTGGACGATCTTTAAGTGAAGATGAAATTGTTTCTAAAGTTTTGAGAGCTTCGCCACTAGCATATAAAATGAGAGTAACCACCATTAATGAATTGAAAACAATGCCTAATGCATCAGTATCTAGAGACACTTTGGTTGGAAAACTTTTAGCTTTTGAACTTGAGGAATTTGGTCCTATTGCTACAATTAAGATAGATTTAGCTTTCAAGGCATCTTCATCATCTGCAACATCATCTTCATCATCTAAAAAATCTATTTGAAAAGAACTCTATGCTAGAGAACTTGAAGAAATCAAAAGAGAAAATGAAGAACTTGAAGAAATCAGAAGAGAAAATGAAGAACTTGAAGAGCTTGAAGCACTATTTGCAAGGAAAATGCCTAAAGGTCTAGTTGGAAGTAAGTATGAAGGTAAAGTACCATTTAAATGTTTTATCTGCAATAAAATTGGTCATATGGCATCTAGGTGTCCTGATAGACATGCAAGAATGAAAGAAGAAGCTAAAAGAACATATAAGCCTAACCCTGAATATCAGAGATACAGATTTCAGAAGATTAGAGACAAATCATGTTATTATGCCGATGAAGGAGTTACTGATGATTCTGATAAGGAACCGATAGGCAATGGATGGGCTTTTGTTGCTATAACAGAAGATCAACCGACAGCTACTGCTCAACCGGTAGAGCAGGCCCTGGCAGCTAAAATTGAAGAAAAGGATGAATGGATCATTGATTATGGATGTTCAAATTATATGACTGGTGATAAGAGTAAATTCTTAACTTTTCAGGAATATAATGGAGGTCTAGTAAGATTTGGGGATGATAAAGCTTGTTTGATCAAAGGAAAAGGGACTATAGCTTTTGATGGTAAGCACAATATTGATAATGTTTACTATGTTGAAGGTTTGGAGCATAATCTTTTGAATGTTGGTCAATTAGTTGAAAAAGGATTTCAATTACAATTCAAGAATGGTAAATGCAAAATCATGAATAGAACTGGTTTGGAAATTGCAACCGGTAATCAGACTAGAGGTAATATCTTTCATTTGAATAACAATGAGAGAGCATGTTTGATTGCACATATTGATGAATGTTGGTTATGGCATAAGAGACTTTGTCATGTAAATTTTGATTGCATTGTGAAAATCGGTACAACTAAGGCAGTAAGGGATTTACCTAAGATTGTCAAACCTCACAATCCGGTATGTAAGGAATGTCAATTTGGAAAGAAAATTAGAGTAACTTTTAAAAGTATTCCAGAGAAATCTAATTGATGGTAGAGAATGAAATCAGTAAGAAAATCAGTAACTTTTAAAAGGAAATTTAAAATATTCAAAGTGATGGTAGAGAATGAAATCAGTAAGAAAATCAAATGTTTGAGATCAGATCAAGGAGGTGAATTCACATCTAAGGAATTTAATACATTCTGTGAAGTGAATGGAATCAGAAGACAATTATCAGCACCTCAAACACCCCAGCAGAATGGAGTTGTGGAAAGAAAGAACAAAACTATTTTGGATGCAGCTAGAAGCATGATATCTGAAGCAAACCTACCTCATGTATATTGGAGACAAGCAGTCAATACAACTGTTTATACATTCAATAGAGTTCACATCAAAGGTGAAACCGGTAAGACCCCTCATGAACTATGGTTTGGTAATACTCCTACTCTTAAATATTTAAAAATATTTGGAAGCAAATGTTATATTAGGAGAGATGAGTATATTGGAAAATTTGATCCTAGAAGTGATGAAGAAATATTTATTGGTTATTCATCTAAGAGCAAGGCATATAGATGTTTTAACAAAAGGTTGTAGAAAATTGTTGAAAGTGCAAATGTGAAGATTGATGAACAATTTCGAAGTAATTCAAGGTCAATGGACTCTGAACCGACAATTGAGATAATCACAAATGAACCTACAATGAGTACACCGGTATAGAATGTTGATCCAGTCACACTAGCATCATCTGAGAATTCCACAATGACTGAAGAACAACAACAAGTGAATACACCCAGGTATGTAAGATTGAATCACTCTGAAAGTCAGATAATTGGGAACAAATATCAAGGAGTTATGAAAAGAAGAAGACTGACAAATGAATAGGTATGTCTAATTTCTCAAATTCAACCTACATCTGTTATTGAGGCATGTGAAGATAACATTGTATTAAAGCTATGGAAGATGAATTGGAACAAATTCAAAAGAATAACACATGGACATTGATTCCCCGACCTAAAGACAAAAATGTAATTGGAACTAAATGGGTATTTAAAAATAAACTTAATGAAGATGGTAAGGTAATCAGAAACAAAGCAAGATTACTATGTAAGGGATATTCTTAAAAGGAAGGAATTGATTATAATGAAACCTTTGCGCCAGTAGCTAGAATTGAGGTAGTCAGATTATTCTTAGCTTTTGTAGCACACAAGAACTATAAAGTATATCAAATGGATGTTAAATGTGCATTTTTGAATGGTGATCTTGAAGAGGAAGTTTATATTGAACAAGCTGATGGATTTTCTTTGACAGATGACAAAGATATGGTTTGCAGGTTAAGGGAAGCTTTATATGGATTGAAGCAAGCTCCTAGAGCTTGGTATGCTAGATTGGACAAATATCTTTTGAAGCTTGGTTACACTAAAGGTAATGCTAACAACGACCTATATTACAAAGTGACTAATGATGACATCATGGTTATTAAATTTTTTGTTGATGATATCATTTTTGGAGGAGAAGATGGATTGTGTAAAGACTTTTCTAATAAGATGCAGGAAGAATTTGAAATTTCTATGATTGGAGAGATAAAATTCTTTTTAGCATTGCAGATTTCACAAATTGATAAAGATATATTCATAAATCAATCAAAGTACTTGAAGGAACTACTTAAGAAATTTGGCATGGAAAACTCTAAACTAGTAAGCACACCGATGACTACAACTGACAAACTATCTTTGAAGGATGAATCAGCACCTGTTAATCTGATAAGGTACAAATCTATGATAGGAGGTATATTGTATTTGACACAAACAACACCTGATATTATAAATGCAGTATGTATTGTTTCAAGATTTCAGAGTAATCCTAAGGAAAATCATGAATCAACAGTGAAAATGATTTTCATGTATCTACAAGGCATAACAAATCTTGGTTTATGGTATCCTGAAGATGAAAATTTTGATTTATGTGCATACACAGATGCTAATTGGGTAGGAGATGTTGATGACAGAAAAAGCACCACCAACAGAGCATTTTTTCTTGGCAACAGACTAATTTCATGGTTGAGCAAGAAATAGAGTTGTACATCTCTATCAACAACAAAATCAGAATATGTTGCAGCAACAACTAATTGTACACAGGTATTATGGATTAAGAAAATGCTAAAGGACATAAAGGTAAAATGCAAAGAACTTATAACCATTTACCGTGATAACATGGCAGCAATTGATATATCTAAGAATCTAGTATTTCACTCTAAAACTAAACATGTTTCTATCAAATTCAATTTTCTAAAAGAGAATGTTGAAGCGAAAGAAGTGAAATTGGTTTATGTGAATACTAAAGAGCAGATTGCAGATATTTTTACTAAGCCTTTCCCTAAGGAAACTTTTGAATATCTCAGAGATCAGCTTAGAGTTATACCCTCATCGTTAGAGACTTCGATAGTTGATGCTTGGCATCAAACTGACAGAATTAACAAAGAAATCTTTTTTCTAGCTTTGATGAGGAGAGCTACTTCTCAGGGGGAGTAGTTGGTATTTTGTAATAAGTTCTATGAATTGTTTTGTCTAGTTTTTGTATTGCTTTGGCATTTGATGTCAAAGGGGGAGATATATCTATGGAAAAACACATTATCTTTGGGGAGAGATTATTCCTAGGGGAGAGATATTTTGTATTTTGATTTCTGGTTAATGATCTCTTTGGGAGATTGTTGGTTTTTGGTTTTTGACATTTCTGCTTTGGCACTTAGATGGTGTTTCCTTCTTGTGTTGCCATCAATGCAAAAGGGGGAGATTTTTGGTATTTTGGATGTGTTGCATTGGTTTTGTCATTGATGTCAACACTTATCAACACCTACCAGCACTTGGAGATCTTTGGTTATGTTCACCGACATGTTCAGTGACTTATGCACATTCACCAGTATCTGGTTCACCGACAGGTTATATTGTTCACCGGCATTGAAGATGATCTGTTATCATCTAGAGATTACTTGGTTATGTCAAAGACATTGTTTGGACACTTTATTTTGGTGATTTGGTCATTGATCTAATCGAGTTTGCATATTTGCTATTACCGGCAAATAGGTCTAGGTTATGGACCGACAAGCATTATCTATTCCAGATCAGCATGACATGTTATGGAGATGATTGGTTATTATTGTAAATGAATTGAGCCGACATAATGCTTCACATATTGATTCATTTGTAATTGATTTTATTGTAATATTCTTTGTACGCCAACCTACACTTTTGGTCTTAGGTTTTGGTATATATGTAAGATCTCATTTATGAGATTAAGTAGTGAAGTGGAAAAAGGATTGTAATAAGGTATATGCGAATATAAGCAGAGCTATACACACAGACATCATTTGAAGATTCAAGGAAGGTATGAAGAAGGCAAGTAGAGCTTAACTGATATTGAATCTAGCATATGAAGATGCTATTTTGTGTAGTACATTATCATTGGATTTAACCATCCAATTGTAGTCAGTGTGACTCCCATTTTGTGATTGAGTAGTGAGCTCAAGGCAGTTGGCCTTTCTGCATGTGCAAACCCCATATTGTACCCACATACTATCTGCAATAGTATCATCTAATTGTGGGTAAGGTTTCCCACTGTGGTTTTTCCCCTTACAGGGTTTCCACATACAAATAATTGTGTTATGTGTTGTGTATGTTATTTGTCTTTCTGTTTCATGCATTAAACTTTACCGGTACTATTATTAACTGCTAAATTGTCTACCAGCATAAATTTTGGTTTACCGGTATTATGTATTAAGTTTGGTTAAGTTATATTTGGGTTGAAATTAATGGACAACTGATTCACCCCCCCCTCTCAGTTGCCTCCGAGTCCTAATAGTATCGCACTAAGTATGTTGTTGATGGATTGATTGATAAGTACAAAGCACGTCTTATTGCGAAGGGTTTCTCGCAAGTTGAGGGTATTGATTACTCTGAGAGATTTGCCCATGTCGCTAAGATGAACTCTATTCGCTTTGTACTATCCCTTGCATCTTCTAGGGGATGGCCCATTTTTTAAAGATGGATGTGAAGAGTGCTTTCTTACATGGGGACCTACAGGAGGAAATCTATATGCAGCAGCCTCAAGGATTTGTGCAAGATAGTTCTTTGGTTTGCAGACTTCGGCATTCATTGTATGGTCTCAAACAGGCCCCTCGGGCTTGGTATGATAAGATGGACTTGTTCTTGCTCTCCACTGATTTCACACATTGTCATTCCGATCAAACAGTGTACATTCAACATCTTGAGGGTGAGATCCTAATTCTTGTGCTATATGTTGATGATCTCCTCATCACAGGTAGCTCATCCTCTATGATTCAGCATGTTCAGCGAGCCTTGATGGACCAGTTTGAGATGACAGATCTCAGTCTTCTGCACTATTTTCTTAGTCTTCAGGTGATTCAGTCTTCTGATGGGATCTCCATTTATCAGAAGAAGTATGATCTTGCAATGCTTCAACACTTTGGCATGCTTGATTGCAAGCCTACCCCCACTCCTTTTCAGGTAGGGGTTGTTTTGATTACTACTTGCTCCACTCCTTTAGTAGATTCTACTCTTTACAGGCAGTTGGTTGGCAGTTTGTTGTACCTAACACACACTCATCCTAACCTTTCCTTTGCAGTTGGTCTTTTCTCTCAATTCTCCCATGATCCTCATGAGAGTCATTGGCAAGCTACCAAACATACTTTACAGTACATTCAGGGCTCTATTTCTCATGACATTCACTACACATTAGAGGAACCTTACATTGTTGGCTACACTGACTCAGATTGGGCTGGTGATGTCAATGATCGAAATTCTACTTCTGGCTTTATTTTTTGTCTTGGCTCTGGTCCTATCACATGGTCTTGCAAGAAGCAGACTCCTCATGCATTATCATCTACAAAGGCTAAGTACCGAGCTGTTGTGCTCGCAAAGCTTCGATAGTTGATGACTGTGTTTGGCTTTTCTCCTGATAGTCCCACTATTCTTTGGTGTGACAATCAGAGTGCTATTCACATTTCTCACAACCTAGTGGAGCATCAGCAGACGAAGCTCATTCAGCTTCACATGCATTTCATCGGCCAGTTGATTCAGGTTTGTTCTCTCATTTTGGAGTACATTCCCATTGCTGAGCAGGTTGCAGACATCTTCACAAAACCTTTTGCATCGTTGCACTATCTTTAGTTACACTCTATGCTTGGGGTGAAGGAAGTTGTCCTTGGGGGGTCTTTATGAGGCCTTCCTTCCTTCTTATTTCTTTTAGCATGTTCTTTTCTCTTTTTGGAGAGGAGTTTTTTCCCATTAGGTTTTCTCCTTTCTCTCTATTTCATAGAGATTTCCTTGTATTTGGGTACCTGATCAGGCCTCGTTGTCAGGACCCATCTTTTCTGCTTTTAGCTGTTCTAGGTTTTAGCTTCTCCCTAAGTCTAGCTTAAAGGGGGGTGTTAGAGTAATCAGGTCTTTACTTGATTAATTAAAAGATATTTATTTAATTAATTAAGTTTCCCTTTATCTCTTTTACACTTAAGCTAACATTAGGTGCATAATAATTAATTCTTTTATTAATTATTATGTGCAAGCCTAAGGTTTTCTCTTATAGAGTTTTTTGACCTATTAGAGGTTGAATCTTTTCTTTTGTATCATTATTCTATTACACTTTTTTGTGAATATAGATCTCTCATATTCTTGAGCATTTTTCCTATGTTTAATACTTTCTCTGTTGCTTCCTTGCTTCTTCTTGTAACAGGTTTATTCAACTTGCAGAGATCATTTGGGCTCCTGTGGTGTTGTATTTCTCAACTCTCACAACATTTTGATGAACTCAACATCTTGCATGCTTTCCTTTGAACAAAATTTCATATTTTTCATTTACAAGTTTCAAATTTCTGCAAACTTAGTGGTTAATTCATTAAAAACCCTAGTTTTTAAAATTAAAATTGAACTCGTGATTTGTAAAAATTGCTTGTGGTTATCTTAGATCTGAAAAATTGTTTTGATCATCAAATTCAATTTCCTCATTGTCTTGTTCAATTTGCAATTAAAATTTACAAATTTAAGTGGTTACTTGTTAAAACCCTAATTTTCAAACATCATCTTGAACTTGTGCAAAAAATGGATTTCCATTTAATTTTTAGATTTCTGATTGTTCTCAAATTTGTCTTCGGTCCTACAATTCAGATTTTCAATTTCCCCCCTTTTCCCAAAATTCAAATTTCAAAATTAAGTGGTTAGGTCATCAAACCCTAATTTTTAAAATTAATTGGATTTTGTGTGAATTTCGAATCAATTTCATTTACATTCAGATTTCTAAACATTTTCCAAGGTGTCCCTATCCATTAGGTTTGAGCTTTTTCAAAATTTGAATTCAATTTCCTTTTTCTTCAAAACCCCAATATGGTCCTATTTTCACATTTGCGCCTTCATTTCGCCCATCTAGAGATCGTAAAATTCACCAATTTGGGGGGGTTGGCTTTAAAATCATCGTAATATCCATCCTTGAAAATTTTGAAAAAATTTGGTCGAACCATGTGAGTTCCCGCCATGGTCCTCGGCTTTTTTCTCAAAACTTTGGGAGACTGTTATGACTGTATTTAATAGCCTAAATCCAGAAGATTAGCTGATTTTATCGATTTTTTATCCCTCTAGACTCGGAAATACCTTCAAAATTGAACATTTCAACTTTCAAGAAAATTTTTAAAATTAAGAGGTTAATTATAGTCTGCCCTGATTTTAAAAATTCATATTTAAAAATTAAATGGTATTTCCTTGGCCCTAATTTTAAAATTCCAATTTCCTTTCATTTTTGGAAATTGTGTCATCCTCCTCCTCCAACAAAATTCAAATTGTGTAATCATTATTTTCTTGAATTTTGCATTACTCAATTTTGTAAGCTTTGTTCTACAATTAAAAATTCAAATTTTCCCTCTAGTGCATGAGTTTAACCACTATTAGTCCTACCTATCCTATCCCCGTTAGACGAAGCATTAGAATTAAGGCATCCCAAGGTTTCATTACCAAGGAGATGGAGCCTAATTTGGGTGACTTCTTTAATGAGGAGCATGCTAATTCTTCCCATCCTAATCATGTGCCTATTCACCCCATTGATGGATCCCATGATGAAGAAGAAGCTTTAACTAGGGTTTCTTTAGATCAACTTTCCACATTGGACAATCAATTTGATATCTTTCAACAATGGATGTCCCAAGAATACCCTAATAGTGAAGCTCTTCCATTAATTGAAGGTCTTAAATGCATGCTTCAAACTGATAAGAATGGAATTGACATATTGCGTGGCATTGCACATATTGTTGATTCTAATGTCATGCCTATCAAGAGTTGTGTTGAAACCCTAGGTTACTTACAACCTTCAACACAAGTCAATTCCTCTATTCCTTTGATTAATCCTATGACAAATATTCCTAACTTCACCTCCAACATCATGGCTACTTCAACCCAAAATGTCATTCCTACAACCATAGGTCATGGGGGCAATCATTCTTCTTCATTTAATCCTCCATCTGTACCTATGTCTTCCATGAGTGTTCCTACTATTCCTCACCCAATTAGTGTGACACGAGGGGGTAATTCCTTTAGCAACTTTATTCCTCCTTTAAGTGGCCCTTTTCCTACCCACTCATCACCAATGCCTACTTATCATAATGTCCCACCACCTTATTCTCAATCCATGCCTTCTTTCAACAACATCACACCACCTTCCCAATCACCTATGTCTAACATCAATTCTTCCACCAAAATGACAATCAACAATCTTGCTCAAACTATGTCTTCCTTACAACAACAAATTGCTTCCATGGGTCAATCCAAGTTTAGTGTGCCCACCTTTGATGTTGCGAGCCAACTTTCTCTTGATATTGTTAAAGTTGTGCCACCTAAACATGTTGAGATCCCTCAATCGGAACTCTATAATGGAAAAGGTAATCCTCTTACTCATGTCAAAACATTTCAAACTTTGTGTATTGATTTTACTTATGATCAATGATTACTTGCAAAATTATTACAAGACCACTAAGAGATAAGGCTTTACAATGGTATTGCTCTTTGCCTTCTTATTCTTTTCAACAACTAGCAAATGCTTTCATCCAACAATTTCAAAACAACATTGGTCCTAAAATCCTTTTCATTGATTTAATGCATTGTAAACAAGGTGTTAAAGAAAAAGTGATTGATTTCATTGGTAGATATAAGAATTTGTGTGCTCAAATTTCTTTTCATGTACCTGATAATGATTGATGCTCTACAAAAAGGATTAGAAAATTTGTTTGATAGCAACACACACAAGAGCACAAGAAATAAATGTTAGTGTTAGCAACAAATGATTATCCTAAACATGCATATCAAGAGAGATATTAAGCATGAAATAGAAAGCATATAAACATAGAATAAAATAGCTAATCAAGATGCTCATAGTTGCTCCTCCCTTGTTCCTCTCCTCTCCAAGTTCCACTTGAGTGTAGCTCTCAGCTTTTAGCACTAGCCATGGATGCCATATGGAGATTCAAGATGGTTGAAAATGATAAATAAATGCTATGCAAGTGTAGATAGTGATGCTATGAAAAAGCTCTATGCTAATACCAGTATAACAACAATACACTAATGCTTCCTTCTTTGCTTGAGGAGAAGGGTTCTATTTATAGAAGAAATGGGGAAATGAAGGGTTAAGATTGAGCAATCTTAACAAGGGTAAGGATTGAAAGATATTCAATCCATGTGAGACTTTCAACCCAATCCCATGTTGACAAGTGTCACCATGAGGAGGCTTGAGAGGAGAGATAAGGAGCATTAAATGCTTGAGGGGACATGATGGCTACCCTAGTCAAAGAAATAAATGCTTTGAAGAGACCCATGAGTCAAAAGGATGGTTAAGTTAGAGGAAAGTCTCTAACTAAAGGTAAAAGGTGAGTTAACCATAAATGGTTATGTAAGAGCCTTTAATGGTTTGGAAGACTTTAGAGGTTAACCATTTGAAGACTTAAAGCCTTAAATGCCTTTCAAAGACTTTGAGGGCTTTGAGAAGTGACTCCAAGTTGCTTAGGAATGTGACAATATTTAGGGGATGGATTAGGCTAATTAGGAAGGGGTTAGAAGAATCTAGAAGGGATTTAGGCATGCAAGTGGGTTTTGTAGGAGAATGCAAGTGGGAGGAATTTTGGGATTTTCAATTAAAATAAAATCATTTATTTCAATTAAATGGTGTAATTTGCATTTGGATAGATATTTAAATAAATATTAATTTATTTAAATGTGAAAAAGGAAGATAAAACATTAAATGCTTGAAGACATTGAGGGAAACCATTAAAGGCTTAAGAAGACTCTAGAAAGAAGCCATTAAGTTTGAAGACTTTGAAGAAAACCTTTAAAGTCTTAAGAAGACTTTAAGGGAAGCTATTAAGTTTGAAGACTTTAAGGGAAACAATTAAAGGCTTAAGAAGACTCTTAGAAGGAAGCCATTAAGTTTGAAGACTTTAGGGGGAACCATTAAAGGTTTCAAGTGGGTGAGGATAAATAGGATTTTAAATAAATAATTTATTTAAAATAGTTGTGCAACTTGTATTTGTAGGAAAATGCAAGTGGGTGGAAGATAAAGGTGATTTAAATAAATAATTTATTTAAAATAGTTGTGCAACTTGCATTTGTAGGAAAATGCAAGTGGGTGGATGATAAAGGTGATTTAAATAAATGTTAATTTATTTAAATGTGAGAGGTGGGATTTTGAGGGAATTTCAATAAATATTAATTTATTTAAATGTGAGAGAAGATTTAATTAAATAAATATGATTTATTTATTTAATTAATGGTTTGAATTTGGTTAAGTGAATTGAAACAAATAAATTGAATAATTTATTTAATTAATAGGAGAAGGGGGTTAAGATGAATTAATTAAATATTAATTTAATTAATTATTGATTGATGGTTAAATAATCAAATAAACACTAAATATTCATTTAATTAAGTGGACAGATTTATGTGACTACATTTGCCCCTCTTTGAGACGGTGCGGTTTTATCGCGTCGTTTCAAAGAAAGAAAAATAGGTGTGAAGAAATATGCCCCATAAATGTTAATTTAGTGGGTGGTATGCCCCCTCAAGAGATGGGCCGAAAAATTTCAAAAAATTGGGTGATCTCTCGAAAAAGAACGAGAAGTGGAGGGGAAGTAGAATAGAAGAAATTAGCAATAACGATGAAAGAATGGAAGAAAATAGAGTGAATACGGAGAAATGGCAAGCCAGTGAGTACCCGTAGGTTATGCAGGAGATACGGTGCAAATGTGGTGTTGTGCTTTTGATTGATACTATACAATTGATCAAAAGTGGTTGGACAATCTGGTGCAATTGGTTTGATTGCCCCGGTCGAGTCAAAGCATGACAATTGAGGTCAGTTGTTCGCTTGGACAGGATAAAGTCTGAGTAAGTGAATCAAAGTGACCTGTGGGTGACTTGGACAATTGATGTAATTTCCCAATGAAGTCAAGGTATTTGAAGCAAAATACTCGTTGAGACTTAGACAATTGATTCAATTGTCTGTTGAATTATGTTTGATTGGTTGATCAATTGATAGTGTGTGTGTGTGATGGATGGTTTTGGTTAATCATAGCAGCCCCATTGAGACTAGGTCATTATGATAAATGCCTGATGTAGTCTAGGATTACCATGATCGATTACCTATTGAGACCTGAAGATACTTGATCAGAGTATCTGTTGATAGTCTAGGTGTGTGTGAGTCGAGGTACCTGTGCAGATAGAGTAACTTGCTTGGCTTATTGGATGACTGAGGATGGGAAATGCAATTCCTCCTATTTAGAGATGGATGGTGATGAATGTGGCTTGATTAGGTTCATTGGGACATGATGTAGGGTATGTGATGCTAATTATCGAGATGGGGAGGGTGAGGGGGGGTTCGACGTTAGATAGAAGAAATGGAGGACCTATGACTCATTCCTATGGAAGAAGAGGAAAATAGAGTATCCATTGTCATTACTATGTATGAATGATATGCAGTTATTTATGAATGTATGGATGGATGGAATGCAATGGAATGCAATATATAGATGAGATGAAATGACGATCCATAGTGCTTTATTTTTCATCATTGAGCTTTAAAATGTTGTAAGAAAATACAAGCAACTTGACATAATGATTCAAGATGACCTGGGTATTCCTTACATGGATTTTGATATAGCAAGTTAATACAAGCAACTTGATATAATGGATCAAATTGACCTGAGTACTGCTTGCAGAACAGATAAGGATTATCTCCTTTCATGCATGACTTGGATCATCCCCTTGATCTTGAGCTGATCATATCCTGAGACAAGTTCATACCGTAATAAGAGATAGAACCTTATCGAGCGTGGATGAGGTAGTAGGAACAAAAGATGGAGCATCGTACCTGCACGCAAATAACATATATAAAGAATAAAGAATATGGATCCTCAATAATCGTTCATGCTCATATGGTCGATGTATACACTATAGTCAGCAAGCCGTAGTGATCTATGACTGTATTTCGCATAAGATTATGTAACCTAGTGAACTTCCCATGTAGACACCATTAGTACATGCCCCAAAATTTCATCAGAATAATTCACAAAATACATACAAACAATGTTGTAGGGACCATTTCGGCTACTCTAATCACTTGTGGATATCCTGGAGTGGCATAGGAACCTGATATATATACATGAATGAATAACCTACAAAACAACCAAGTATTTGCTAGCTTAAACGTAATTTTCTTGTCAAAGAAAATGTTATTTTGTCGTTGTTTTGGTAAGGAAGGATGCATACTTGTTGAAGATAGTTTGAGTGTTGATGTTGATTGTTTGGTTGATTGATAAGTGGGCATTTTGTGGAGTATATCACAATGTTTGCATGGTATCTGCCCAAATGAGTATGTACAATGTGGTGCCATGTTTTTGTTTGATTTTCATGTTTTCTATTGTTTTTGGATTTTGTGATTCTGAATGTTTTTGGTATTTTGATGATTGTTTTGAATGTTTTTTTGGATTTTTGTGAGATAGTTTTGAATGAATAACCCAACGAATCACAAGTAATGTAGAATCCATTTCCATCAAAAGAGGGTAAGGGCATTGCCCCCAGTTTAGACATGACTATGAAAAAGTAGGATGCAAGATGCATGAAGTACTTTCTTTTTAGTGTAGATCAATAACAAGCCATGATTCAGACGGATGGATGTGTGTATGTAATGAATGTGATCGCAACAAGCCTGAAACTTAATGGAGCCATAGCCGTTATGAGTGACACCTATTTGCCAGGTTTTCACCATCACACTTATCCAAGGTGCCACCGGAGTGGTTGTTCACCGTTTGGATGTATGATCTATTTTTTTTTTATGTATTTCTTCAGGACATTTTTCTGAATGTTTTTGATATTTTTCTGGTATGTATGGGAGCCTGATGCTCTGTGCAACACATGTATAAAACCGTTTGAGGTGCATGTTGTTGATCAGATCTGCTAGCAGTTCTCCTTCTAAAGTAGCCAACTGATATGCCTCGGACCCAAATACAACAGTGATAACATATGGACCCAGCCAATTTGATTCGAACTTTCCCTAATGTTCTCAGTTGGGTTGGTTACAAGGATTTTCTCAAAGAACAAGATCACCTACCTCAAATGTACAAGGTCTAACTCGATGATTATAGCTTCTACTCATGTGCTACTGATAGGCTTTGAGGTGATTGTATGCATCTTGTCATTTCTCATCAAGTAACTCTAAGTCCTCAAGATGGGATACTCTGTAGGCTTTGTCATCTATAAGATTATGCAAGGAAACTCATAGAGATGGTATCTCGACCTCAATAGGAAGATAGCTTCCACACCATAGACTAGTGAGTAAGGAGTTGCACCTGTAGGGGTTTGAATGCTAGTTCGATATGCCCATAGTGCTGGATTCAGTTGAACATGCCAATCACGACCGACATCATTGACTATCTTCTTGAGGATTCTCAATATGTTTTTGTTTGATGCTTCTACTTGACCATTTCCTTGTGGGTAATAGGGCGTGGAAAAACGGTGTTGGAAGTGAAACTTCTCACAGAGTTCGTGGACATCTTGATTTTTGAAAGGAAGACCATTATCTGTGATGATGGACATGGGTACACCATACCGACAGATGATGTAATTAAGGATCAATGAGGCAATTTGTTTGCCAATGACTTGGGTAAGTGGAACAGCTTCGATCCACTTTGTGAAGTATTCGGTGGCGGTAATAATGAACTTGTGACCGTTGGATGAAGATGGATGGATTTTACCCACAAGGTCAAGTCCCCATTGACAAAAGGGCCATGGTGTTGTGATTGGTTGCAATTCTTGTGCTGGTGCATGTATCAAGTCTCCATGAACTTGGCATTTCTTGCACTTTCTAACAAAGTAGTAGGAGTCTTTTTCCATAGATGGCCAATAGTATCCATTGCGTAGGAGTTTCTTGGCTAGTGATGGACCCCTTGAGTGAGTCCCACAAATTCCTTCATGTACCTCTTGCAAGGCCTTTGTTATCTCATCTTGTTCCAGACATTGAAGGAGAGTACCATCAAGACTACGTCGGTATAGGGTTTCGGTAATAATGGTATATCGAGCGGTTTGGCGAATGAAAGTTTTACATTGGTTATTTGATTGGTTAGGAGGAAGGGTGTGATCATGGAGGTAGGTATAGAACTCACCGTACCATGGGGATTCAGAACCAACAAGATGACATATCATCTAGGATTCAGGGATATCATAAGTAGGGATCCAAAGCTATTCTACCAAGAACTCGTAGCGTGTTGAATTCTGTGGAAGATCTAGGAAAGATGCAATAGTAGCCATAGCGTTAGCAGATCGATTATGATCTCTTGGTATCTGCTCAAAGGTAATTGTAGTAAATGATGCTTTTAGACTATCCACCATTTGCTTGTATGGCATGAGTTTATCATCCTTGGTTTGATATGCATATGTTGCCTGTCGAATGACCAATTGTGAGTCATCATATACTTGTAGTTCTTGTAACTTCCATTGTATGGCTAGCCTGAGTCCTATGATCAAGGCCTCATATTCAGCTATGTTGTTTGTGCATGGAAATGTGAGCCTGTAGGACTTCGGGATGCTGTCACCTTGAGGTGTGATAAACAGAATGCCTGCCCCCGAGCCATGCCTAGTGTATGAACCATCAAAGTATAGCTTCCATGGTTGTGCTTCTGTGATCATGAATAGTTCTTCATCTGGAAAATTGAAAATGAGAGGACAATCACCTATGAGAGGTGCATCAACCAATTGATCTGCAATGACTTGACCTTTGATAGCCTTACTGTCCACATATTCGATGTCAAATTCACTTAGAATCATCACCCATTTGGCCAAGCGGCCTGTCATTGCTACTTTGCTGAGTAAGTACTTGAGTGGATCAATCTTTGCAATGAGTTGTACTTTGTGTGTCAATAGATAGTGCCTCAGTTTAGTGGCTGCCAAGATTACTGCTAGGCAAGCTCGCTCAATAGGTGTGTAATTGAGTTCATAGCCAACCAGTGTGCGAGAGATGTAGTAAACAGCACATTCTTTCCCTTCTGCATTATGTTGTGCTAGTAGTACACCCAATGTTGTACTTGTTGCTAAGATATAGAGTAATAATGGTCTACTTGGATCTAGTGGGATCAACAATGGTGTATTCATGAGATAGTCTTTAAGCATTTGTAATGCTTGCTGACATCTGGCATCCCATTGAAAGCGGATGTTCTTGTGTAGCAGGTGTGTGAATGGGTGACACTTATCAGCCAATTGTGCAATGAATCTTCGGATGGATTGAAGGCGTCCTTGTAATGTCCTTAGCTGACTGATATTCTTTGGTGGTGGCATGTCCATGATTGCTTTGACCTTTGCTGGATCGACCTCAATGCCTTTGCTTGAGATAATGTATCCTAGAAGTTTCCCTGAGGTTACTCCAAAGACACATTTCTTTGGGTTGAGTCGAACATGATATTGTTCTAATCTATCAAATATTTTCTCTAATTTGTTCAAATGACCTTCTCTTGTGAGTGATTTTGCCAGTAAGTCATCAACATAATCTTCCATTATGGTATGCATCATGTCATGGAAGATGGTGGTCATTGCTCACTGATAGGTCGCTCCTACATTCTTTAGACCAAAAGGCATTACATTCTAGCAGTAGGTTCCCCATGGACATGTGAAGGCCATCTTATGTTGATCCTCCAGTGCGATCTTTATCTGATTGTACCCTGAAAAGCCATCCATTAGTGAAAGCATGGCATGTCCTGCTATCAAGTCTACTATGATGTCGATATTTGGTAGGGGAAAGTCATCCTTAGGACATGCCTTATTCAGATCTCTGAAGTTAGTACAAATGCAAATGCCCCCTTTTGGGTTTGCCGACAAGCACAATGTTGGATATCCAATCTGCATAATCAATGGGTCTAATGAAGCCAACATCCAGGAGTTTCTTAAGTTCTACTTTGACTAAAACTGCAATCTGAGGATGCATCTTACGAAGCTTCTGCTTGACAGGCTTGGCTCCTTCTGCTACTATGAGGTGATGCATGACTAAATCTGGATCAAGACCAGGCATGTCTCAATATGACCATGCAAAGTTAATCTGGCGCTTCTGGAAGAATTTGACAAACTTGGGCTCTTCCTCTGGAGTCAAAAGAGATGCCAAATGTATGAGGTGAGGAGTTTCAGGAGTCCCTATGTTGTATTCTTGTGTTTCCTCGATCAGAATCATTGATCTTTCTTGCTATGTACTAAAGGGAAGGATGTCAAACCTTTCATCCTTGGGCACCTCGGAGAGGTTTTCACCATTGGATATGCTCTTTCTTTTTACTTTTGTGGGATCAAATAGTGCCACAATGTGGTTTTCACTAGAAGATCCATGTTTTATTGTTATATTTTTGTAGCTGAAAGGTTTGGTATCCACCCCAAAGTATGTGGTGCTATTAAGTTCTATGGTGAATCCAACTTTATGATCCCCGCTTGGTATGTTTTCCCACAATTCTAAGAAGTCAATGATTGCCTCATTGTTTTGGAAAAGGTCAAGACATGGGGGATTAGGTTGGTTCCATTCGATGAGTTCAGGATGGATAATGGGCATTACCTCATCGATTAGGTTCAGTTCATGAGATGTTTCAGCAAGGGTTAAGACATTATAGGTAAGGTCATCGATGGTACTCTCCCTGTCAGAATCAGGCACAGGATGTGACGTAGGGTTTGTGGAAGACATTTCCAGTTCAGGAATCCAAGTGGTCTTTATCTGTGCTTCTTCATAAACAGGGATGTCTTTGCGGGGTGGAGGTAGTGATGTGTCTTCCTCATCTAAAGTGTTAAGTTGTACTGAATCAAATTCCCACTCATGCGAGTCAGTTTCTGAGTCACTTTCTATTAACCGATTACTGTACCATATTGGGATATCCTTTGAGTCAAATACTGTAGGTATAATTAGTGTTGCAGGAAGGATTATGGGGATCAATGAATTCGATAGGGGGAGCATTGGTAGTGTTGTCTCTGCTACTTCTATTGGAACTGCTGACATCGTAGATACTGTGAGGGGTTCGGATACAGTTGTTGCTGCTAGGGGTGTCTTTGATGTGATTGTCGCTGATGGTGTTACTAGCTTGATTGATGGGACAACTAGTGTTGCAGATGGTTTTGTTGGTATTTCCAGCTTTGATGGGATAGTTGTTATGCTCTGGGGTGCTACTTTTATAATCAAAGGCGACCTCTTTGTAGTGGGTTGATACAACGGTTTGCTGGGTTTTCCTTTGAATCTAAGCTTAGGGTAGATCTCTCTTTGAAAGCCTAGGCCCGCGTTGTTTTTGGGTTACAATTCCGGCAGTAGCAGCTCATGTTGCCCTTGTTTGCAATATCCCAAAGCACTTTGTCCATCATATCCCATTCTTTGCATAATGAGAAAACCTTTGCCATATTGATATGTGGGAAGCTTTGCTGGTGGAATGTTGGTGGTGATAGGATCCTTATAGATCCATGCTGCTACATCTTCATCTTTGGTTTCCTCTTCTTGACTCCTTCCAAGGATGAAAGGTGTCAAAGTGCATGCTAGTGTGACTGCTAGTGTATGAAGTACCTACTGTGGTTTACCATGAGTTCTTGGGGAAGTGGGCATTTGTCCTACACAAAATAGTTGGCTTAGATTGTATTCCCCAAGACCTTCCTCTGCTATTTTCATTTTGAGCTTCTCTTGCTTGGGTATAAGAGTGTTTGAACTGGAAAGAGAGGCTGGACTTACATATGAGGTGGATGAGATGGCTTCTCTATTACTGGGAATGGTAATCTTTGGTTGATGGTTTATGTTATGACAATATGCAAAGGGGTTTGCATCTCCCAGGATTGTAATTTCCACACCATTATGTGGGAACTTGATACACTGATGGTAAGTAGATGGAACGACTTGCATGGCATGTATCCAAGGTCTTCCCAACAACAAATTGTATGGAAGAGGAAGGTCCAGCACCTGACAGATGATGTGTTTCACCACCAGGCCCACTCGGATAGGTAGTACCACAACCCCTTTGGATGAACGCTCTGCATCAACATAAGCTTTGATTGTGATCTTGTTGCAAGGATCCATTGATTCAATGGCATATCCCAATGTTGTAACCAATTGCAGTGTACAAATATTTAGGCCTACTCCATTATTGATCAAGACTCGCTTGATCCTATGCTAGTTAATGAACCCTTCAATGTGGAGTGAGGCATTATGAGGTTGCTGGAAGGAAGAGTTGTCACTTTCAGAGAAAGTGAGACATGGTGATGACTTTAGGTTTCTGACCATGGCCTGGAATTGATCTGTGTTCAAATTTGCAGGGACTAATGCCTCTTGGAGAGCTTGATCCAATATAGTTTTATGAGATGGAGATAAGCGCAATAGCTCTAGGATAGATATGAGTGCGGGCATTTTATCTAATTGGTCCACAAGATTGTACTGCTTTGGTATAGATGTGGTGCCTTGTGGAGCCATTTTGATGGTGACCTTGCCACGACGTGTAACAACATTGCAATCAGAACTGGGATTTTTGATAGTAATGGTTGCAATTTGTTCACTGGCATCATATAAGTGGTTTATAGTATAATTATAGGCAGCTTGCGTATAATCCGTGGTATCAGTGCCTTTCTTGGAAGTGGAAGGACCCCTTTGATCTTGTGATGGAAGGGGATTCTTGAACATCAGATGATCATCATTTGTTGTCTTTGGGTCATGTCTTTTGATTTCAATATCACCTCAGTCAATAAGATCTTGAATAAGATCTTTTAATCTATTACAATTGCTTGTTTTGTGTCCTTTTCCTTGATGAAAATCACAGTGTTCAGTATCTCTCCACCATGCCAGTTTAACTTGTGGTTCATAGTTTGATGTTCTAGGTAAGGTGACCAGATTTTGAGAAACCAACTATCGTAACACTATTTCGATGGGTTCCCCTAAGGGAGTGTACGTTCGCTTTGGTTTTTGTTGATATTGTCTGGGTTCATCCTGAGATGTGATTCGGCCTTGATTTTTAGGAGCAACTGTGTTAGTCTTAGGTGGGGGATTCTGTCCTGCAAATCGAACCACAGGTTGTGCACTTTTGATAGTTCAGGCATCCACAACCCCATCGTTGATGATATTCTTGTTTTTGTTCCAGAAGCTTGGTTTGTCACTATTGAAACATGGACAAGGGGCATCCTTTGGCTCATTGTAGATTTTGATTAGCCCTTTTTTGATGAGAACCCTTTCACACTTTAAACCTTTTGTGATCATGTCATTGAAGGAATCGGTGTCTTTGAGGTCCAGGTGAAATTACATCTTATCGTTTAAGTTGGAAATAAATATTTCCACTAATTCTCATTCTGGTAATTGAAGTGAACGTTTGCTAGACATTTGACCCCATCTTTGCAGAAAGACTGAGAATAGTTCACCTAGTTTTTGTTTAGTGTTGCACAAATCAGCCATTGTGATATCCCATTCAATATTGTGTGAATAATGTGATAGGAACTTCTGGATTAGTTCCTCAAAGGTCCTGATGCCACTTGGTAATCGGGAGAACCATGATGTGGTTGTTCCTCCCAAACTCTAGGGAAAGAGTCGCATTAGGTACGTATCTTCGTATGCCACTTCTAGGCATGCTGAATGGAATTCTCTAACATGATCGTGAGGATCTCCTTTTCCTCTATACTTTTCAAACTTGGGCATTTCAAACCCTCGTGGAAAAGGTGACATATAAAGATTCCTATCAAAGGGATAGGGACAAATGTCATTAAGTGAAAAATGATTTGTTTTCATGCCACCATGAAGTTGTTGGGCGAGATTTTCAACTTGTCACCTTAACATCTATATTTCATTCGGAGGAGGAGGTGGTGGATTTCCTTGAGGAAAGTTGTGTCTGATGGGATCTCTACCTCTTTCTTCCTCATTGCGACTTTGTCATTCTAATTCTTGTCGTAGTTGTGCAACATCAAAGTCTGATGGTAATTTGGCTCCCTCTTGAGCAAGTCTCAAAAAGTGAGCATCAACATTACTCTTGAGTATCTCATCAAAAAGTCTATTAAAGAGAGGGTTGTGTTGTGCCCTTTCTATTGCTTGAGGAGTAGGAGTACTGGGATTTTCTTCATTCATGTTTCCTCCAAGAGCTTCTTGGAATTCGTTGATGCTTTCTTCCTCTTCTTCTTCTATTTCCATTTCTCGTTGCCTTGACCGTGTTCGGGTATGAGCCATTTGGTTTAGAAGTTTTTGTTGAAGTTGGGTGAAAATGTTGATGAGTTGTTGATGAAATGAAAGATTGATGTTTGGTGAAGTGTTTTGCATATGGATCTTTAGCACTTAAAGGTAAATGTGACCAAAATTCTTTCTTGAATTGCTTGTTGTTTTTTATAAGGTTTGATGTGATAAGGTGTAGAAAAATCTGAGATGTGTTACAGATTTGACTACCTAGTAATGAGAGGATTCACTCATACACTAGTTTTAACCTGCGTAGATATGTCTCTTAGGATGAGCTTATCCTAGATGTAGAAACAATCTAAAAAGTGATTTGTTGTGTTTGATTCAAGCAATATTTCAGAAGAGAACTTAGGACAAGAACCTCTTAATGTTTTGAGAGTTGAAATGAAGTGATGAAGTGAAGGTAAGAAATGAATGAAATGTTTAACTTCAATAAAAGCTTTTTGTCACAAATGGAACAAACTCTACCTCTTCCCTTTCGGGTGTTGATGGCATTTCTCGAGCTACGTTGTATGTGATACAAATGTTTGGGAAGAAGTTGGGATTGATCTTTCTTCCTTGGTTTTTGCGATAACTCAAATCTCTATACTGCATAAAAGCTCTACGGTTCAATGATTCTGGATCAAACTCGTTTGATTTGCCTTGGAGATAAAGGCGCATGTGATGCAGAAAAACTCTATGAGAGACAAAGATTTGTCTATTTAGATAGAATAATTTATGTCTTTTGATCAAAGCCTTTGAACTTAAGGGTCTTCTCTTCAAGTTGATGTGTTTATGAAGATTCTTCCTTCTCAAGATGTGAAGAATGGTCATATATGTTGATACTCTTTTCTTTGTTTTTGATCTTTGTTGGTAGTTTGAAAAAGGTTTTATGTTGGATGAATCACTTTGTTTTTGGAACTGATTTTTGATATTTCTTTGACAAGAAAACAAAGCAAGCACACAAACACAATCATGTTGCCTCAAAAGACACAAATGAGTATGGGTCTAGATCAACCCAATTTTTGGACTTATATGACCTTTTAAGTGTATTTTAGGTGTTCTTATTTCCAAAGCCTAAAGTCGGCTCAATTTGCACTTGGTCTTGACTAAAATGAAAACACTTCAAACACTTTTTATCCCTAAGGTCAAATGGCCAGTTGTGATAAATTCAGCCCACATCTTGATATTTCTTCGACTTTGGTACTACATACCTTATGAATCCCACTGTGGCAGGTAAGGATGTGATATACTAAGTCTTGCACAAGCACAACAAATATATGATCCCTATGATGGGGGAGTCACCACTTTTATCAAGCCACAAGTGACTTTTCAAAAAGCTATGTTTTTACTCAAGGAAATATGTATGGTGAGTATCTTGGGAGCAAAACCATCTATGCTCTTGCATTGAATTATATCACAAATATCCTCAATCAATAGAACGGGTGGGCTACTACTTAAAGGTGTTTAGTAATTTTCGATGTCTTTGAATATAAGTTCATTCTGCAGTGACTCACTTAAGAGCCTTGTAACTTGTGGTGGGGCCCATTTGTCCTTTCGGCAAGTTACACTGTAGGAACAACTATACCCAAGGCTACAGCTTTCACTCTCACCCGATTTCTATAGCGGCTCGAAGGATTTACCGCGCGAGGTCATTCCCAAGAGTAAACAATCCCTTGGTGGGCCTCTCTTAAAAAGATAAAAATTTGATTGTTACTAACACTTTTCTCTTGCACCTAGGACCACGAGAGCCAAGGGAGAGGCTAGTGTGTGTTAGAAGTAAGACCACTTGACCAACTCTTTTGCACAAGTGTGCCAAACATGAAATTCACTTGTTCTTTTTAACTTGTCATTGCAATTATGTTCTATCTAACTGGAGATGTTGCTCCAACAACCATGGTGTTCTTTTTATCCTTCAATGGCAAAATGTGTTGTAATCTAGGAATTGGAAATCCTGGTCAACTGAATTAAGAGCACGTTTTTCTTGAAGTAAATTGATTTGAGAACAACTGTGACAAATTGGGGATTCTTTTTAACTTGCACAAAATGAAGTGTTGATTGTGAATTTTAGTTTGATGCAAGAAATAAAATTTGCCTTGTTGATTTTAAGCACCAAAAGAATTTGTTCCTAACTTTGCAAAAAATAATTTTGTGTGTATGTTTTTGTGATTCTTTTTAACTTTGAACAAGTATGATTCTTTTTAGAGCTCTAAACAAAAGATGTGGTTCTTTTTAAAACTCCAAATGAAAGTGTAGTTGATTTTAACCCAAAAGGAAAATGAATTTATTTTATCCTAACTTGAAAGACAAAGTTAGCAATATAAACAAATTTATTTCCTAAGCTAAAATTGGTAAAAATAATCCTATTGTAGGGGTTAGTTAAAACCTGCACAAAAGATAATTAGTTAGAAAAATCCACATGTTTTGGTGGGCTTCTGCAAGCCTAAAAATTTTGGTTTTTGGTTACAAGGAATTTTCTTACAACTCTCTGTTACAATAGCGCTACTCCGTGTGAAAACAGAAGTGCTATTTAACAGGAAAGACCAACAGTATAGACAATAGCGCTAAAGTATCAATTTGTAAAGGCGCTAAACTAAGAACAAAAGTGCAAGAGAATGACCTGTGAGTCAAGCTAAACAGTCAAAAATTTAGTAAAAAGTTATTGGATTCACGTCAGGTTCACCAAATGATGCTCTGCAAAAAGGATTAGAAAATTTGTTTCATGGAAACACACACAAGAGCACAAGAATGTTAGTGTTAGCAACAAAAGATTATCCTAAACAGGTATATCAAGAGAGATATTAAGCATGAAATAGAAAGCATATAAACATAGAATAAAATAGCTAATCAAGATGCTCATAGTTGCTCCTCCCTTGTTCCTCTCCTCTCCAAGTTCCACTTGAGTGTAGCTCTCAGCTTTTAGCACTAGCCATGGATGCCATATGGAGATTCAAGATGGTTGAAAATGATAAATAAATGCTATGCAAGTGTAGATAATGATGCTATGAAAAAACTCTATGCTAATACCAGTATAACAACAATACACTAATGCTTCCTTCTTTGCTTGAGGAGAAGGGTTCTATTTATAGAAGAAATGGGGAAATGAAGGGTTAAGATTGAGCAATCTTAACAAGGGTAAGGATTGAAAGATATTCAATCCATGTGAGACTTTCAACCCAATCCCATGTTGACAAGTGTCACCATGAGGAGGCTTGAGAGGAGAGATAAGGAGCATTAAATGCTTAAGGGGACATGATGGCTACCCTAGTCAAAGAAATAAATGCTTTGAAGAGACCCATGAGTCAAAAGGATGGTTAAGTTAGAGGAAAGTCTCTAACTAAAGGTAAAAGGTGAGTTAACCATAAATGGTTATGTAAGAGCCTTTAATGGTTTGGAAGACTTTAGAGGTTAACCATTTGAAGACTTAAAGCCTTAAATGCCTTTCAAAGACTTTGAGGGCTTTGAGAAGTGACTCCAGGTTGCTTAGGAATGTGACAATATTTAGGGGATGGATTAGGCTAATTAGGAAGGGGTTAGAAGAATCTAGAAGGGATTTAGGCATGCAAGTGGGTTTTGTAGGAGAATGCAAGTGGGAGGAATTTTGGGATTTTCAATTAAAATAAAATCATTTATTTCAATTAAATGGTGTAATTTGCATTTGGATAGATATTTAAATAAATATTAATTTATTTAAGTGTGAATGTGAATTTTGGATTTAAATAAATATTAATTTATTTACATGAGAAAAAGGAAGATAAAGCATTTAAATGCTTGAAGACTTTGAGGGAAACCATTAAAGGCTTAAGAAGACTCTAGAAATAAGCCATTAAGTTTGAAGACTTTAAGGGAAACCATTAAAGTCTTAAGAAGACTTTAAGGGAAGAGATTAAGTTTGAAAACTTTAAGGGAAACCATTAAAGGCTTAAGAAGACTCTTAGAAGGAAGCCATTAAGTTTGAAGACTTTAGGGGAAACCATTAAAGGTTTCAAGTGGGTAAGGATAAACAGGATTTTAAATAAATAATTTATTTAAAATAGTTGTGCAACTTGCATTTGTAGGAAAATGCAAGTGGGTGGAGGATAAAGGTAATTTAAATAAATAATTTATTTAAAATAGTTGTGCAACTTGCATTTGTAGGAAAATGCAAGTGGGTGGATGATAAAGGTGATTTAAATAAATGTTAATTTATTTAAATGTGAGAGGTGAGATTTTGGGGGAATTTAAATAAATATTAATTTATTTAAATGTGAGAAGATTTAATTAAATAAATATGATTTATTTATTTAATTAATGGTCTGAATTTGGTTAAGTGAAATGAATCAAATAAATTGAATAATTTATTTAATTAATAGGAGAAGAGGGTTAAGATGAATTAATTAAATAGTAATTTAATTAATTATTGACTGATGGTTAAATAATCAAATAAATACTAAATATTCATTTAATTAAGTGGACAGATTTATGTGACTACAATGATATTCAAAGAATTTTCATTTCTAATTTAGAAAAAGATATTAGGAAAAAGCTTCTTTTGTCTGAGTTTAGTTCCTTTCCGCAGTTGTGTGCAACACTCCACAATTATCAACTGGCTGTGAGTCAAATGGAGCAATCCACTCCTATGACTCCGAGTGATAAGGGGGGGAGTGTTCAACAACCATTTGCAAAGTTCAAACCAACAAAAATCTTCATCTAGTTCAATGATCCAATCAACAACAACCATGTGAATGCTACAATGGGTGTGCCTTCTATTTCTAAATTTTTCCAAAGAGAAAGATAGCTTACTCCTTTGAATGAATCTTTACATAGTATTATGTCTCAGTTGTTGCACATAAATGTTATCAAACTTCCTCCTATAAAACAAATTGATCCTTCCAAACTTGCATTTCCTTATTTTGATAACAATTCATTTTGCCAATTTCATCGTCAACCTGGTCATGATACTGAGAAATGTTCTGCATTGAAAAATAAGGTTCAAGACTTGATTGATAATAATACTATATATGTGGCAGGTATGAATGATAAAGGGAATAAATCAGTTGCTCCTCCTCATCGAAATCTTAAGATTTTCATTTTGACTTCTTTTCATTTTTTCTCTATTTTATTTTGATTTTGACTTCTGCGGCTACAAGATGGAGTCAAATCGACAATGTATGTTGTGGAGTCCAAATAAATAGTAAATCATGCTTTGTGATTGCCCCGTGGTATGACCTCACGAAACTCAATTTTTTTTGCAATTGCTTCATCATTTTCAAAGCAACCTAGACTTGGTGGCTCTTGATGGTCACATTGGATAAGATTGAGGTATACAAGATGTATGCCATCATCGGTATTGGAAAAAGCTAGGGAATCAATATAAAAACTATAAATATTAGCGGTATCACTATCTAAACTGCTTGGTTCGGACTCAATGGTAAGATTATAGAATGTTCATATCCAAGCTTGAGGATAGGTTTTGACAGGAGGGGAATTTTTTCATGTTTTTATTCTATAGGTAAGTCATCAGGGAAAATGGATACATTGTTTAACGCATATGAAGTGAACTAGTAAGGGTCCCACTCCCATTCATTGGAGTCATTTTCAGGATAGAATTCCTCAAGTGTCAGTTCATCGTCAGCTTCATGCCCTTTTTTGCATGCAGATAAGGTTATAATTCATAATGGTACAAAGCCAAATCCAAAAGTTTTGTGTGCAATTCAAGCATGATTGCCTCTATCCTTCCTTGCTTATTTAGACCCAAACCACTATGTCTATTATAGTGAAACTTTTACCATATTGTTCCACTGGTAATTTGACAACTGGTATGTTTGCTTCATCTTTATAGAGCCAATGTGACACATCTTCATCCAGAGTTTCTTTTTTCAATTTGCCCCACTTTGTAAATGTGGTGGGGGATTGATATTGGATGATATTCCTAGGTTATTTGCACAAAATATGTGGTTTCCCATGTGATTTTAGCGAGACAAACAACTTACCAATGAGAAATGTTTGGTTCATGAAATACTCTACACATCCTTGATATTGAATCCTCATCTTTCCCTTGACTGATTCCAATAATGTCTCGGGATCCACGTACTAAGAGGAGCTAGGAGAAGGCGGTTCTCTATTTAATTGTACTTGATGTTCAAGAGCACTCTTCAGTTTAGCACAAAATTGGAAAGGGTTGGGATCCCCCAAAATCGTTATCTTGATCCCATTGGATGGATATTTCAAACACTAATGGTATGTAGAAGGAACCGCTTTCATTGCATGGATCCAAAAGAGTCATATTGCAAGGAAGGTCTAGGTCCAGAACCTATAGCAAGGTGTTCTGTATCACTGGACCCACTCTAATTGGCAAAGTGATCACTCCTTTAGATGGGTACTCAACATCATCATAAGCTTTTATTGTTATCCTCCTAGAAGGATCTATGTCACTTTTAGTGAAGCTAAGAGAAGCTATGACTCTCAAAGTGCAAACATTTAGGCATGCTTCATTGTCTACCAAAGCTAGTCTGATTTTGCATTATGGACAAACACCTTAAGGTGTAAGGGATCATTATGGTGTATTTTATTGCGAGGGATGTCATTTTCTATAAAAGCAACATTCTGAGAGGTGGCAAGATACCCTATCCTGGTTTGAAATTGGTCAACATCGATGTCGGTGGGGACAGTCAACTCAGTTAGAGATTTTTATAAGATAGCTCGATGCATGGGAGACATTCTCAACAACTCAAGGATTGATATTTGTGGAAGTGTTTTTTTCCCAAGTGGTCTAAGAGATTATACTGACTAGTGGGATTCGGCTTATGAGGATTTGAAGGGGCTCCTTTTAGGACTAACATGGACCTATGAGTAGCCATTGTGCATGGGGCATTCTTGATGAATATTCTAAACAATTGAGAGGGGGGTGAATCAATTATATAATAAAATATTTTACTTCAAAAACACATTCGATAAATAGGAACTTAGATACATTGTCCACAAATAGATATGAACAAGAAATAACACACACATGAAACACTAGATATGATGTGGAAAACCTAAGAAGGGAAAAACCACAGAGAATGTTGATTCCCAATATGAAAAACACCTGTTAGGGTGATACTAGTTAACGTGATTTTTACAAAGATGGATCACTGCTAGAAATTCTCACTGTAAGTGAGCTCAATGCCCGACTAAAACTGCCAGAAAAAGGACTTGCTACTCAGAGGAAGAAAGAAAGAATCCCCCACAAAGGCACAAATGCCATGCAACTGAAATGTCAGAAGAAACCTTAGGCTCACTACCACCGCTATGAGTCAACATCAGCATACAACCATACTGATCAACCACTTTCACATTAAGATATATCTTCCTTTTATAATCAACTTCCTTGTATATGTCCTTCTATCCATATTATTTCATTACAACAAATGTCCATATATATTGATCTCCAAAATAGAATTTTTTAGTCGACCAAGGAGATAATAAAAAATAATTCAAAATAGGCCTTCACTAAGCATTCCCACAATGGAAAGATATTAGAAGTGGACCACACCTCAATGCAACAAAATGATATCCAAACACCTCAATCACTAGACCAAGAGATAGAGCATTTGGGGTCAACCTAACTAGGAAAGAGCATAGCCAAGAACACATTTTTCAAAGAACAACAACACATGTCGAGACAAAATAACAAAGGTACCTATATGAGTAGCATAAATACAAAAATGAAAAAAAAGAACATAAAATGCGGAGTAATGTAGAACACTGTAAACTTTTTTAGATGATGATCATCATTACTAATCTAAAGTACATCTTTTGAACTACTAAAACATGATAATAGAACCTTAAGGTAATGTCCAACACCATCCTAGCACATCATGAACATATCTGCAACAAATCTAAAATTATCAGGAAGATGTTGGGTTTAATAACACACTCCTTGATTAGCTTGCCCACAAGCATGCAATCTGTACATATCACGCAACAAATAATTTAGTTAAGTTGCCTTGACTATGTTGCATGTCTAACAATTAGCATATAAAATTATAGTGTCTTTTCTTCTTTCTAGATCAGGCCTTCAATCTTGGACTAGACTTTATTCAAACATGTTGCATCTCAGGCATCACTTTTCATGAAAATTTTACTAGCATCCTCCTTTTGCATTGAATGTCATTTCCTAGCAGCTTTTGCTTCAACAACTGCAACAATCTTCACATTTAGACTATACTGTCTAGCTACTTTACAATCTTGACAATAGGGCGGCTTTATATCGTGCAACTATTTAATAGTACAATTATTATTAAATGTTAATAAATTGATGTATATAAGTGACATATATAAGATAAAGTAGTTTTGTTAACACATGTGGGGATGGGAAAAGCAAGATCAGGTGACTAGGACCTAATCCCACTTTTGCCAACACATTGGGAATATGAAAGAGCCTAGGTAGATAGCTCACTTTGGCTACTTCTTGTGAGAAAGAGAGAGCCAAGGATTACCTCTTAGGGTTTCTATTCTTCTTGTTGCAAATGATGAGAAAAAGTAGGGTTTGAATGATCAACTAGACTAGGAGATAAAGAATGAAGCATAAATGAACTCGAAATTGCACAAACTTGTAGATCTAAAACTGAGATACTAAAAGAATGAAAGGGGGAGGATTCTAGATGTGTACCTGATGTTGCAAATTGAACAAAACTGACTTGGACAAGGGTGCTACACCACTATCATGTTTCTGCAGATAGGAGGCTACACCCGAAAGACTGCAAATCTGATGACCTGAAGTTGCAACCTGTCAAATTTCACTGCAAGGCAAAGGGACCATGTTCAATGACTGATGTCAACACTTGTCAACACTTATCAGCACTAGAGATCTTTGGTTATGTTCACCGGCATGTTCAATGACTTATGCACAGTCACTGGTATCTGGTTCACCGACAGGTTATATTGTTCACCGGCACTAAGGATGATCTGTTATCATCTAGAGATTACTTGGTTATGTCGAAGACATTGTTTGGACACTTGTTTTGGTGATTTGGTTATTGGTCTAATGCATATTTGTTGTTTTCAGCAAATTGGTCTAGGTTATGGACTGGCAAGCATTATCTATTCCAGATCAGCACGACATGTTATGGAGATGATTTGTTTATTGGCTATTATTGTAAATGCATTGAGCTGACATGATGCATCGCATATTGATTCATTTGTAATTGATTTTATTGTAATATTCTTAGTGAGCTGACCTACACATTTGGTCTTAGGTTTTGGTATATATGTAAGATCTCATTTGTGAGATTAATGGTGAAGCGAAAAAGGATTGTAATAGGGTATTTCAGTATATGTACTATGCTGATGAAGGAGTTAGTGATGATTCTAATGAGGAATCGACAGACAATGGATGGGCTTTTGTTGCTATAACAGAAGATCAACCGACACCTACTGTTTAACCGGTAGAGAAGGCCTTGGCAGCTACAATTAAAGAAAGGGATGAATGGATCATTGATTCCGGATGTTCACATCATATGACTACTGATAAAAGTAAATTCTTAACTTTTCAGGAATACAATGGAGGTCTAGTAAGAGTTGGGGATAATAAAGCTTGTTTGATAAGAGGAAAAGGCACTATATCTTTTGATGGTAAGCATAATATTGATAATGTTTATTATGTTGAAGGTTTGAAGCATAATCTTTTGAGTTTTGGTCAATTAGTTGAAAAGGGATTTTAGTTACAATTCAAGAATGATAAATGCAAAATCATGAACAGAACTGGTTTAGAAATTGCAACCGGTAATCAAACTAGAGGTAATATCTTTTATTTGAATAACAATGAGAAAGCATGCTTGATTGCACATATTGATGAAAGTTGGTTATGGCATAAGAGACTTTGTCATGTAAATTTTGATTGCATTGTGAAGATTAGTACAATTAAGGCAGTAAAGGATTCACCTACGATTGTAAAACCTCATAATTCAGTATGTAAGGAATGTCAATTTGGAAAGCAGGTTAGAACAACTTTTAAGAGTATTCCAGAAAAATCCAATAATCTTCTTGATTTAATTCATACTGATTTATGCGGTCTGGAAAGAACTAGAAGTCTACAAGGAGATAGATACTTTATGCTAATCATTGATGATTATATGGGTTACTTTTCTCGGGGAGAA
The DNA here is from genome assembly GCF_030272615.1 of Cryptomeria japonica. NCBI lineage: Eukaryota > Viridiplantae > Streptophyta > Pinopsida > Cupressales > Cupressaceae > Cryptomeria > Cryptomeria japonica. The sequence goes on along the minus strand of NC_081408.1, from coordinate 40,664,086 downwards.
ATCATAAGCTTTTGGGAAATTCAAATTATTCAAGGTAATGGTAGAGAATGAAACCGGTAAGAAAATCAAATGTTTAAGATCAGATTAAGGAGGTGAATTCACATCTAAGGAATTTGATACATTCTGTGAAATGAATGAAATCAGAAGATAGTTATCAGCACCTCAGACACCCCAACAGAATGGAGTTGTGGAAAGGAAGAACAAAACTATTCTGGGTGCAGCTAGAAGCATGATATTAGAAGCAAACCCACCTCATGTGTATTGGAGAGAAGCAGTAAATACAATGGTTTACACATTCAACAGAGTTCACATCAAAGGTGAAACCTGTAAGACCCCTCATGAACTATGGTTTGGTAATACTCCTACTCTTAAATATTTCAGAATATTTGGAAGCAAATATTATATTAGGAGAGATGAGTACATTGGCAAATTTGATCCTAGAAGTGATGAAGGAATATTTCTTGGTTATCCATCTAAGAGCAAGGCATATAGATGTTTTAATAAAAAATTGCAGAAAATTGTTGAGAGTGCAAATGTGAGGATTGATGAACAGTTTAGAGGTAATTCAAGGTCTATAGACTCTGAACCGACAATTGAGATAATCACAAATGAACCTACAATGAGTACACTGGTATAGAACATTGATCCAGTCAGACCAGCATCATCTGAGAATTCCACAGTGACTGAAGAATAACAACAAGTGAATACACCCAGGTATGTAAGATTGAATCACTCTGAAAGTCAGATAATTGGGAATAAGTATCAAGGAGTTATGACAAGAGGAAGACTGGCAAATGAAGGCGTATGTCTAATTTCTCAAATTGAACCAGCATCAGTTATTGAGGCATGTGAAGATAAACATTGGATTAAAGCTATGGAAGATGAATTGGAACAAATTGGAAAGAATAACACATGGACATCAGTTCCCCGGCCTAAAAACAAAAATGTAATTGGAACTAAATGGGTATTTGGAAATAAACTTAATGAAGATGGTAAGGTAATCAAAAACAAAGAAAGATTAGTATGTAAAGGATATTCACAGAAAGAAGGAATTGATTATAATGAAACCTTTGCATAGGTAGCTAGAATTGAGGCAGTCAGACTATTCTTAGCTTTTGCAGCACACAAGAACTATAAAGTATATCAAATGGATATTAAATGTGTATTTTTGAATGGTGATCTTGAAGAAGAAGTTTACATTGAACAACCTGATGGATTTTCTTTGACAAATGACAAAGATATGGGTTGCACGTTAAGGAAAACTTTATATGGATTAAAGCAAGCTCCTAGAGCTTGGTATGCTAGATTGGACAAATAATTTTTGAAGCTTGGTTACACTAAAGGTAATGCTGACAGCAACTTATATTTCAAAGTGACAAATGATGACATCTTGGTTATTGAAGTTTTTGTTGATGATATCAGTTTTGGAGGAGAAGATGGATCTTGTAAAGACTTTTCTAATAAGATGGAGAAAGAATTTTAAATGTCTATGATAGGGGAGATAAAATTCTTTTTAGGATTGTAGATTTTACAAACTGATAAGGGTATATTCATATGTCAATCAAAGTATTTGAAGGAATTACTAAAGAATACTAAAGAAATTTCGTATAGAAAACTCTAAACCGATAAGTACTCCTATGACTACAACTGATAAACTATCATTGAAGGATGAATCAACACCTATTAATCTGACAAGATATAAGTCTATGATTGGAGGTTTACTATATTTGACACAAACAAGACCTAATATTATGAATGCAGTATGTATTGTTTCAAGATTTCAGAGTAATCCTAAAGAAAATCATGAACCAGCAGTGAAAAGGATTTTTTGGTATCTACAAGGCACAACAAATCTTGGTTTATGGTATTCTAAAGATGAAAGTTTTGATTTATGTGCATACACAGATGCTAATTGGGCAGGAGATGTAGATGACAAAAAGAGCACCATCGACAGAGCATTCTTTCTTGGTAGCAGATTGATTTTATGGTTGAGCAAGAAATAGAGTTGTACATCTCTATCAATAGCAAAATCAGAATATGTTGCAGCAACAACTAATTGTACATAGGTATTATGGATTAAGCAAATGCTAAAGGACATAAAGGTAAAATGCAAAGAACCTATAACCATTTACTATGATAACATGGCAGCAATTGATATATCTAAGAATCCAATATTTCACTCTAAAACTAAACATGTTTCTATCAAATTCAATTTTCTAAAAGAGAATGTTGAAGCGAAAGAAGTGAAATTGGTTTATGTGAATACTAAAGAGCAGATTGTAGATATTTTTACTAAGCCCTAAGGAAACTTTTGAATATCTGAGAGATCAACTTGGAGTTATACCCTCACTAGTAGAGACTTCGATAGTTGATGCTTGGCATCAAACCGACAAAATTAACAAAGAAATCTTTTTTCCGGCTTTGATGAGGAGAGCTACTTCTCAGGGGGAGTAGTTGGTATTTTGTAATAAGTTCTATGAACTATTTTATCTGGTTTTTGTATTGCTTTGGCATTTGATGTCAAAGGGGGAGAGATATCTATGGAAAAACACATTATCTTTTGGGAGAGATTATTCCTAGGGGGAGTAATATTATGTATTTTGATTTCTGGTAATTGATCTCCTTGGGAGATTGTTGGTTTTTGGTTTTTGGCATTTTTGCTTTTGCACTTAGATGGTTTTTCCATCTTGTGTTGCCATCAATGCCAAAGGGGGAGGTTGTTGGTATTATGGATGTGTTGCACTAGTTTTGTCATTGATGTCAATACTTGTCAACACTTATCAGCACTAGAGATCTTTGGTTATGTTCACCAGAATGTTCAGTGACTTATGCACAGTCACTGGTATCTGGTTCACCAGGAGGTTATATTGTTCACCGACACTGAGGATGATCTATTATCATTTGGAGATTACTTGGTTATCTTGAAGACATTGTTTGGACACTTGTTTTGGTGATTTGGTTATTGGTCTAATCAAGTTTAAATATTTGTTGTTACCGGCAAATTGGTCTAGGTTATGGACCGACAAGCGTTATCTATTCTAGATCAGCACAACACGTTATGAAGATGATTTGTTTATTAGTTATTATTCTAAATGCATTGAGCTGACATGGTGCATCGCATATTGATTCATTTGTATTGATTTTATTGTAATATTCTTAGTGAGCCAACCTACACATTTGGTCATAGGTTTTGGTATATATGTAAGATCTCATTTGTGAGATTAATGGTGAAGTGAAAAAGGATTGTAATAAGGTATTTTGATATATGCAAATATAAGCAAAGCTATACATGCAGACATCATTTGAAGATTCAAGGAATGTTTTGGTGAAGGCAATCAAAGCTTAACCGGTACTAAATCCAGCATATGAAGATGCTATTTTGAGCAGTACATTATCATTGGATCTAACCATCGAATTGTAGTTAGTGTGACTCCCATCTTGTGATTGAGCAATGAGATCTAGGCAGTTGGCCTTTCTGCATGTGTAGACCCCATATTGTACACACATACTATTTGTAGTAGTATCATCTGATTGTGGGTAGGGTTTTCCATCATGGTTTTTCCCCTTACAGGATTTCCACGTACAAATATATGTGTTATGTGTTGTGGATGTTATTTGTCTTTCTATTTCATACATCAAACTTTACTGGTATTGTAATTAACTGTTAAACTGTCAGCCGACATTAAGTTTCGTTTACCGGCATTATGCATCAAGTTTGATTAAGTTATATTTGGGTTGAAATTAATAGACAACTAATTCAACCCCCCCCCTCTTTGTTGCCTCCAGGTCCTAACAACCACTCCCCTGTCCCAGGTAGATTAGGGTAGATCTGATGATTCTGGGTGATTCCTGTGACTTTTGTTAAGCTAAAAGTGCCTTCGGGTACATGTTTCTGCACCTACAACTGAAAAGGGAAGGTTTGGGTGACTATATGGGGTTTTGCCTTAGTCAAACCCCTATGTTGGTGATTTCCACCTCCACAAATAGCCGCTAATGTACTAAAAATGTTTGTGCTAGAACCCTGTGTGTATGCAAGATTCTAAAATGAAAGAAGTTGGAGATACCCTACGCATGAGAGTAAACCCTGAATGTGAATGTAAATAACAATGCTTCAAACCAAATATGCTAAATGATCTAAAGAATGAATTTAAATATGTAAATTGATGTAAAGAAGCTCATACAGAGACATGAAAATAACATGAAATCATACCAATCCCCAAGGGAGAGATATTGCCACAAGATCTCCTATTACTCTTCAATGTCTTCAAGGCTCCTAATTGATGATGAATGCTTGATGGAATGTTGTTGAATGTTGTTAAAGATTTCACATAGGCTTCTCTTTCAATACATAGAAGGCTCCTTATGCTTGCTTTGCTGAAAACTCCCTTAGATTAGATAGATCTTCATTCCCTTCAAATGAAAAAAGCGAGCTCTTATGTATGAAACCCTAGATCTTATTTTCAACTTAATTCTGTCTTTAGGCCAACCTAGGAATTGAATTTCCCGCAAATCTTTTGGGATTAACCATTATAATATCATAGAATTGTGCTCCTGAAATTTTAGGAGAAAAGCCGAGGACCATGTGCACTCCCACCACAGTCCGACTAGCTTTTTACCAAATTTTTAGGGTCGTTAGATATGATGATATTAGAGCGAATCCCAAAGTTACAGCTGATTTGAGGTGTTTTGATATGCGAAATCCAGTCTTAAAGGTCGAAATAGGACATAATTAGGGTTTATGATTAAATGATTTATTGGAGGAATAAAATAAAAAGGGGGACACTTAGGGTAAAGGGCCCAGTTTTTTAATGTGAGGAGTGATAAAATATGACTTTATATTTAATTAAATGCTTAAAGGGAAATAATAATGCAAGATGCAAACACACTAAGGCAGGGGCTAACCTAAGTGTGAAATTGTACCACCCTAGCAAGGGTGTACAATTTATGACACTACAACACATTCATACTATTTTAGTTCATCCTTATTGACAAGGTTACACCTCTCAACATAATTAAATGTTTATCTACGCCTGCATGTATAGGTGAGTTTGCTTGGGCCATGGGTTTACTCCCCATTGGTCTCAGGTTTGACTCCCTCCTAGGTTAAGAGGGGGGGACTGCTTGCGGGTTGTGAATCCTCCCCACAGGGTAGCGGGGATACCCCTGTCATTACCAAAAAAAACAAAAAATATTAAATATTTATCTACAAAATGTATTGTTGTTATGTGGACAAATAGTATGCTTATGTATAAAACTACTATTCTTATGCATACAATTAATGGGGTGACAATATGTATGCATTAAAGTTATTCCTATTATATGTTTGTCCTCTGACATATGTAAAAGGTAACTATAATAAATACATTGTGAAGACAAGGGAAAAAAATGAAAACATGAAAATTTGAGTGCATAAATGAACTCTTTTACCTTGTTTTTTCTTTTCTCTTTTGATTAAACGTAAGTGAAGTGTATCCAATGGCTCCACTTGATGTGTTGATGGATGGAATGTGGTTGTTTAGTAGAACAATAGCATGATGTTAAGACTAGGATGATAGATCAAGAAAATGGCAACATAAGAATATAATTAAGATGGATGACTAAATGAATAGCATGATGATACCATAAGAGTATCAAATGGGATGTGAGCCCTTGAATTTTTAAATTTTTCAAGAGGAAAATGGAAAGCCAATACATATTTGTTAATGGAGGGCTAGGATTTGAAGAAGATTGGGATATGGATTGAAGTTGTAATCATGTGACAAATGTCATGTGAGGCTAAGAGCTAGTCATGTGAAGATTAGACTACAAAACAACAAACACAAATGATACACTACAACTTAACAAACTAAAAACGTGGACATAAATCTTGAAGATGTGATAGGAAGTCTTGACAAAATTTTAAAAAATAGATCCAATGAATACATTGAACTACAATTCAGTTTCAACAGTATGTGTACGTAAAATATGGGAAAAATTACTTTCTTCCAACAATTAAATGTAAGAATCCTCTTATAAATGCAAATAAAGTATATCTTTTAAATATTTATAGGAATAAAACAAGAAGACTCTAAAGCAGATTTACCCGTAGTGAAGGAAACTATTTATTTGCTTTTGATCCCTAATGTTGTTCAAAGGACTTTGACTTGCAACAGTGGGTACTGGCTCCTTTGCACAATAGTTGTCAAATGTGTATTGGGTAGTGTGGCGTGGAAATGGACTTCAAGGGAAGGAAATATTTTGATCACTCCTCTACAACATTCACACAGCCTTCAATGCCAATTATAGCTTGATGATACCAAATAATAGATTAAATAAAAACTTCATCAAGAGGCCCTTAAAATACACAAATAGCTTGATGATACCAAATAATAGATTAAATTAAAACTTCATCAAGAGGCCCTTAAAATACACAAACATAATCGAATTGGAAGGCAAAATTTTAGATCTTCATCACAGTTGATTCATCACATTGAGGATCAAAATGTATAACCTGCTCTAAATTTATGTGGCAGACATGCTTAATAAAAATATGAATAAAACCATATGCTTACACAACTAAAAATAGATTGATCTCAATATTATTAGTATTATATGTTAAGAAAACAATGTCTCTAAAAGCTAACAAATTACAAAACAAATTTGTATCATAATTATAGATAATTTTTAGCATAGTCATAAATGACAAATATTTTCTGAATCTTTTAAAATGATAATGTTGTCCATCACTAAAAAGTATTTTCTACTCTAAGTTGTTGTAAGACAATTACAATAGAATACTTGGAGGGCAAGGTTTACTTAGGTGAAGGCCGTAATAGGTTGTATTGACTTGGAGGCCACCATAATTGCCCCTTGGAAGATTAATGTGGGACAAGCCCAGATTGCCCAATAATGTGGGCGATTGCAGCTCCAAGGAGATAATTACTGGGAAAGGCTAATAGCCTTGCAATGCCTGGGAAAGGCTACGATATTTTGTGTAGTCTATAAATGTTTTGCCTCTGTATTTTGTGTAGTATATAAATGATTTGCCTTTGCAATAAAGAAAACAGAGTCTACATAAAAACAGAGCATACTACTACTCTATTCTTAACCCTGCTGTTAAGAACAGAGTAGTAGTATCTATAAGTCAATTTGTTTATTGTTGTTATTGTTTTCTCTTTGCTATTTTATTTTGCTAATTAGTTGGCTCGGAGGAGACAGGGTAGCTTAAAAAATCCGTCTCATGTTGTTATCATCAATTGCTTACAGTTTGCGAGAAAGGATTGGAAATACGAATTTAGCCCATTTCCACCCAATTTTAATGTTTGAAGAGAAAGCATGTCTCCAAACTACGGTGGAAACTTGCCCTCCAAATAATTTTTCTCTAAGTTCACCATCTCAATGGAAGAGCGATTTTGAAATTGGGAGGAATATTTTCTCTAAGTTCAGCATCTCAGTGGGAGGAATATTTTCTCAGCATGACTACACTCAAACAACCTCACTATTGGTCTCATCCAAAAAGTAGGAATAAATATCATAAAATGGAAAAGTATTATATCATATGCATTTAGTACAGTTTATAGTTAGGAAAATATGACTGCTATAGCCTCACTAAGATGGCCAATTTTCTAATGTATGATGTCCTTCAATCAAAGTGTCAATTGTTATATGTATCTGTAATGACTCTCCTATGGAGCTATCAATTTTGTTAAAAAAAATTAATATCAAAACAAAGAGTATGGATACATTTAACTACATTATTCTAAGTTCAACTTACTAATTTATATTTCATAATATTTTTATTAATATAAATTATAAAAAAACAAAATTACATGATTATAAAAGAAAAAATCTTCATCTTTATTACTTTTTTCTCTATTTTATAAAATATTTTATTCATTTAGTAGTTATTCTTGATCTTATAAAGAATAAAATAACCACCATAAAATAAATTCTAGCTACCATTATTAATATTATATAAATTTTAATTTATAAATAATTTAATACTGCACATTTTTTTGACAAAAATTAATTTATATTTTTAATCTAAAATAATAATAAATAAATAAATTTTTATTGTTAATGATAAAATAGTTATGACTTTTTTTTCCTTAATATAAATCTGTCAAAATAAAATAAAATAATCAATAAACATTATTGATTTTGATTCTTCAAGTTAATTTAAATTAAAATTAAAAAATATATTACATAAATGTTATTTTAAAATTCACTTAGACTAACAAGATGTCAATTTTTTTTATTTTTTCATAAAATTGATGCATCATTAACATTTAGATGAAAGCTAAAATTTGTTTATAATTTCTACCTTGTAATGACATGATAAATTTTTAATGCTAAGAGGGCACTTCACCTTTCATATTTCCCAATGATTTTACATTCCTTATTATCCATACAAATTCTTGACTATGCCACCTGCAATAACAAATCATGAATGGTCAACGTGTTACTTTATTTGATTTACAACTAAAAAATCTAGGCAAACTTTGTACCTGAAATTGCTTAAATTTCTAACTCTCGGGAATCATTGCATATTGCTTTGTCAATCGAACTTTTTATCAGAGCTATTATAAGACACATCTTCCATGCCACTCAATAGGAATAGGGAAATAACACACTAAAACAAAATGTAGATATAAATAATTGATTGACCTGTCACATTCAAGATCAAAATAAATATCCCACTCTCAATTTATAAGGCAGGCATGATGATACATGAACAAAACTTAAATTTTACTTAATAAAAATATGCATAAACCATATGCTTGCGAACTAAAAATAGATTGACTTCAATCTTATTAGGTAGGTCAACATCATATGCTAAGAAAACAACTAAAGCTTACAAATTAGCTTACAAACTTCTACCACAGTTGTACCACAGTTGTAGACAACTTCTTGATATATAATTATAGAAAGCAATTATTTTCTAAATCTTTCGAAAAGATAAATGATAATGTCGTCCATCACTTGGAAGCATTTTCTACTCCAAGTTGTGGTAAGACACAACACTCCAATTACAATTGAAAACCCAACTGCAAAGCTCATTCCCAGACCAACTGCCCACCATGTATCCTTCTCTTCTTCTTCTTCTTCATGGCGGACAAGGTTTACTTTGGTGAAGGCCGCAACAGGTTGTATTGAGTTGGAGGCCGCACAGGCCTGAATTGTTTGAAAATGATGATGCCTCAAATGTGTAGAATTGTCCCCCTTGTGGTATCCTACCAGAAAGATGATTGCAGGACAAGCCCAGGTAACCCAAGAATGTGAGTGATTGCAGCTCCAAAGGGATATTTCCAGACAGTTGGTTGTGTGACAAATCAAGAGACTCCAATTGTAGCATTTTCCCCAAACTCTTCGGGATTTCACCCGTAATATGGTTTCTTGAAATATTAAGAATAACCAAACCCTCGAGCAATCCCATGTCTGGAGGAATTCCACCTGCTAAATTGTTGTTTGATAGATCAATACATTTTACCAGTGCCAATGACCTTACATACTCCAATTCTTGTCCTTTGTTAATGACTGTCACTCGATCCACATAGAAAACGTCGCTATATACTTGACCCACATAGAAAAGGTCTTCATCAACTGTTACTGTTTGGTTTTTCATGGCCTGTAAAGATGAAATGGTGGCGGGAATGATTCCTGAAAATTTGTTGGATGAAAGATCCAAGATTTGAAGAAATGGCAATGTTGTGACTTCTAAAGGTATTATGCCTTCAAATCTATTTGATCTCAAGATCAAAATCTTAAGCTTTGAAAGCTGCCCTATCCAAGTTGGAATGTTCCCTTTCATTCTGTTATTGCTCAAATCTAGTATCTCCAACTCTTTACTGTTTGCAAGAGAGGATGGGATATACGACTTCAGTCCATTTCCACCCAATTTTAATGTTTGAAGAGAAAGCATGTCTCCAAGCCCCCGTCGCAACTTGCCCTCCAAACAATTGTTCTCTAAATTCAACATCTCAATACAAGAGCTATTTTTCAAACAGGCAGCAATCTTACCTGTAAGCTTGTTATTTGAGAGATCCACAATCTGTATTTGGCATATAGAAGGTGGAATGCTACCGTTGAAATAATTTCGAGACACAGACAGATACTGAAGACTAGAATATTCTGCTGGAATGGATCCACTGAGTTGATTCTCTGACACGTCCAAATAATACAGGCCATCAGAAAGGAGCGGAAGCTGCCCTTGTAAATTATTGCTATGCAAATCCAGACTCCGCAATGGACTTCCCATCACCGAATGAGGCAGAAATCCTGTAAAGTGATTATGAGAAAGATTGAGATTCTCAAGAGAATTTAAAGCCCATATCCACTGGGGAATATTTCCAGTAAGGCTGCAGTTGGACAAATCCACATCTCGAACCCAATATTGAGTTATTAGGAATGTTGGAATACCGCCTTCCACGTTACATGACCTTAATCCCAGCTGTTTAAAAGAGAATCTTGGAATCCATGTTGGACTGAACTTGGCAGTTAAAAGATTATCGGAAATGTCTAAACCGACAAGTTGGCTGAGATTATAAAGGTGAGACTCTGAAAAAGTCCCACTTAACCGGTTGGAGTACAGGTCCAGGCTGTTCAGTTTAGGAAGATTGGAAATGTTGAGAGGGATGGCACCTTCTAAATTGTTGTTGCTTAGATCAAGGTATTCCAGAGATGAGAGTTGGCCAATTGAAGGGGGGATTTTACCCGTCAATGCATTGCAACTCAGATCAATCCTTGTAAGGTAGTGAAGCGTACCGGCGGGGGATGGAATACTGCCATTCAACTGATTGTAACTCAAATCAACATATTGGAGATTCGGAAATGCAGCCAACAGCATTGGGGGAACGGGACCATCCAACTGGTTATGGGATAGATCAATATAGGCCAAAGGAAAAGGTCTTCCCAACGGATGTCTATCCCCAAACGGCGGGATGTGGCCTCTTAACATGGTATCAAAGAGATCCAATTCTCTAAGCGCTGTGAGATTTGCCATAGTAATCGGTATACTTTCAACACGGCAGCCTGCAAGATACAAGACAGTTAACGAGGAAATGTTGGCAACAGAGTCCGGAATGGTTCCTCCCATTGCTGTGGCTGAAAGGTAGAGGGTGTGAAGGGAAGCAGACTGTTGGGATAGAATGCTTGACAGGTTCCCTCCTAGATCCCAATTAAAGGACAAGTCCAGTAGTTGCAGTCTTGGAAGGCTCAGCAGGGCAGAAGGGATGCTACCAGTAAAACCGTTCCTACCAAGTTCGAGGTGGGTGAGATTGGTGAGGTTGGCAAGGGAAGGGGACATTTCTCCAGAAAGATCACAGCCAGACATTTGAAGACGGGTGAGAGCGTACATGGTGGAGAGAGCGTTGTCCAACTCATTGCTATCCACTCTTGACATGTTCACATTGTCCAGGATGAGCTCTCGTAAATCTCTCATGTTTCCAGTCCACGCCCGCATGTCCACCATTCTCAGAACATTGTTCGATAGATCCAAGTAGTGCAAAGTAGACATGTTCCCTAGCTCCCTGGGAATATCTCCTCTAAATCCAGCATCTGATAAGTCCAAGTAGCGCAAACTCTTGAGTCTGGCCAATCCAGGAGGGATGGGAGCTGCATAGAAGTTATTCCAACTGAGATCCAGATGCTCCAACTGTTTCAAATTGAACAAGGGGGAAAGAACATCCCCAGCTAGATGATCATCATCTTCATCAGCATGCATGGAACTGTGGAGATCGAGACGAATGACATGATGTGTGTGAGGATGGCATTGGATTCCATTCCACTCACAACAGTTGAAACCATGCCATGAGTTGAGCACTTGATTGGAGGGATCAAGAACAGATGCCTTGAAACGCAAAAGGGAATCCCTTTCAAGCCCTGGACAACACCAACCGCCATTGACGTGGAAGAGTAGAACAAAGGCTACAGCTAACCAACACATTTTCATTAGAGCGCCTCTAGTTGAATATATAGAGAATGACTTGAACCCCTCTCCATTTTCATTAGAGCGCCTCTAGTTGAATTTAGCTGCATCACGCGAGTAAACTGAAATTGCATTCTGATGCAGTCAGACGAGATTGGAAGGTACGCGACCATCGAAAATTTCGTAATTGTATTCTAAAAAGATGGATTACTCTAATCCACCATCTTCACCTAAACCGGCATTCGATTTTTTGACTAGATAATAAAAGGAAGATTCTGAAAAGTCCAAATTTGGTTTCAATGAATTTGCATTAGGGACAAGTCGGGGAAAAATTTGTAGCGTGAACAACACGCAATGTAGGCCCATCGAGAAAAATAATGAAAAATTTGACACAGTCATTATTATCATACACGGCATTACTTGATATGTTGAGGTGTTTGCTGCATGAAATTTGTATGAAATTTTCTTCCGCGTAAAGTCCCCCGCAAAGCACAATTTGAAGCTGTATGAAATTTATTTAATTTTCTTCTGCGTTTTTTTTTAATTTTATGAAATTTATTTAAGTTTCATCCTATTTAGGGAAAGAAGTTTTTATTTTTTGATAAGTCTATATATTTTAATGTAAATCAAATTATGATATTGTTATGGAGATTCAATTATGTTGTTTTGGAGTCAAATTTATTGATCCATGTTTTATGAATAATGGAAGAACCCATCTCTAATGATAATTAATATCCACTTAACATCTAGATGAATATATTTCACTTAATTTTTGGGGGGAGGGGATTGTGAATAGTTTATTATTTATTTAATGTAAATTCATTTTGATTTGATTTTTAAAAGTTTTTAAAAAGCTTGTGATTTTAAATATTATTTTGTAAAAATTTAATTGTTTAATTTTAGAAAAAAAATTTTCATTTTTTACATATTATTATTTTCAGATTTACATTATTAGATTAATATATTATATTAACCATTAATTATGTATTTCTAACTTTATAATAATAAATTATATGTTTAGATTTTTAAAATTTTAATTATAATTTATTTTAATAATTATTATACTATAATATATAAATAAATGATCTTAAGATATATTATATAAAAAATTTAATAATATTATTATTCAAATTTTTAAAATATATAAATATATAATCAATAGTAAGTTTTTAATAAATATAATTACTTTTTAAATAATATTAATTATTATTATTCATATATATAAATTGAATTAAATAAATAAATAAATTATGAATTGATATCTTCTTTTGATAGATTTGATTTTACTTTTAACTTTTTAGGTTTATTATTACGTGTAACTTTTAATATAATTTTTAGCTTTAACAATTTTCATATAATTTATTTTATTTTTAACATTTTATTTGAATTACAATTTTAATTTTTAAAATTTAATTTATTTAATATTAAATATATTTACACTCAATTTTAGAATAAATTTGTATTTGTTAATATTGAATTTATCTTGCAAACTTGGATCTGCAACTTGCAAGGGCGACCATGGTTGGCAAAGGACACCCAACAATAGAGCTTCCCTTCCGAAAATCAGAGGCATTGGTAGAATGGACCTAGGATCTTTGCTAGCATATCTAAGAGTTAGTCTCTCCCTACATTTGTCATGGGTTCAAATGGAATGCCTATTTGCAAGGGTGGTTGGGCTGATATTCAAAGCTTCAAGAAACACTCAAACTTTGATGCTAAGAGAAAAAAGGGTACCCTTAAGGAAAAATCATTGCATGGAGCATCTAGGGAACCTCTTTATGTTCGAAGAGGATCATATCCTCATAGGAAGTCACTAAATCAAATAAATGGTGGGAATTGGGGAAAGAGGCAGGGTATAGGGGAAAAGAAGAGGAGGGTTCCCAGTTATTAGGGTTATCATAAAGATGAAGGACTCAAGCAAAGAAAGAGTTATGGCGATAATTTTTTTATAATGCCATCTAATCCTATAGCTCCAAATGCTAATCAATTAAAGGACAAAGCTTTATTGGTGAAGTGTGGTGGAGCGGAGATGTTTTAGAGATAATGGATTGGTGAAGGAAAGCCTACTCAGGAAAGATAATTATTTGACCCCTTAAGAGTCTTTTTTTTTTTTTTTGTAGAATGCATAGGTCTGAATTTGAAAATCAAATTTTTATATGGAAATCCATCTTCTTCAAATATTTTGGCTTTCATTGAATCAACTGGACCCCCAACTTCGATCCCACAAAATATAACTTCAAAAAATCTCCAAAATGGCTTCGTTTTGTAGGTTTACCTATAGCAAGTTGGAATGGGGAAGCTTTGATTAGAATAGGAGATGCCCTAGGATCCTTTTTGGGAGTAGAAGAAGACTTTCTCAATGGAAGATTAGGGGATGTGGCAAATATCTATGTGGAGATTGACTCAAATAGTGGAGTCTTTAGAGAATTAGAAATATTATCAGATTGTGATAGATGGCATCAGAAAGTGAAAGTCTTGGATGATAAGCAACCTAGAAGCTGCCCCTTTAGGGGAAAATCGATGGCTAGTTGTTTCGGAGTCAACAAGAGCTTAGAAGGGATGACGATGCTAGGTTTGGAATTAGATGTTGATACCCAAAAAAACCCTAAGGCTTTGGGGGGCTTGATAGGAAGCATAAAAGGCAAATCCGCACTAATTGGAGAGGAAGATAGTAGGAATACTCTATCAACCTTTTGCCTTCATGAAAAGGAAGGAGAGGGGAGAAAACCCTGGAAGGATGGGCCTCCATAAAAGATATCACAAACCAAGTTAGGCAAGATAATCTTGAGAGTGTCGAAGAAGAAGGAAAATGATTGGAATTGGTTAAAGGCATAAAAGAGTTAGTGAATGCTACATAGATGCATTTGGGAGAAGGAGGAAGATAAACATATAGATGAGTTGAGGGATAATAATAGAGAGGAACTTAATCAAATTAAGAGTGAAACTGGTCCTCTAAGTCAGGGAATCAACCATCAATCATTTTTATATCCTCAAAGGGTGGCCAATTGGGTTTTGACAAGATAGAGGTTGAGGAGACTCAACTACAAAAGGAAGCCTCTCTTGTTAATGGCCTAGATGTTGATCAAAGGGAGGACCCATTGGCTCCTAGTTTAGATTAGGAGGGAGAAATTCAAAAGGTTGTAGGGCTAGAATCTATTGTCAGAGAAGAAGAACATCTTTCCCCAAAAATGGAAGCAGATAGTGATTTCTTTAGTATCTCTCAACCACAAATTGAGGAAAGTGAGGAGGAGTTGAAAGAAAAACAACTTTTGATTCAAATGAATTTGAATTTGACACACACTGGCCGGAGAGACAAGTCACGAAACAACTTGTAGCATGAACAACACACAATGTAGGCACATCGAGGAAAATAATAGAAAACTTTACATGATCATTATCATTGGAGAGTATTGCACAGGATCAAAAAGCCATCATGTCTTGAAAGAGGAAAAGGATCCATTACTCATTATTTTAGTTTTATTTATTTCAAAATTATCTTGTGTTAAAGTTTAATTATAAAAAATTTATAAAGGTTTTTCATAGTAGTTGTTTGGTTAAATGTAAGAGTTGAAATGGTTATCATTAATTTTCATTCTTCACATATGAATAATTTTTTAAAAAGTCCAAAACCATCACTTTTAAATCTATGAATTCAAATATTGATGTTTCGCAGAATGTTCCATTTTCACATGATTCCTACCCACCTACCAAAACAGAAGTCATTTCCAAATATCCATTTCGTGGGGTTACCCAATTTGCGTCAAGGACGATAATTTGACAGTTGAAATAGACTGTGATGTGAAATAGACATGTCCCGTGCATCACGTAAGAAAATTGGTGCAGTCAGACGAGCTAAGAATTGCATGAGAAGGTACACGACTACCGAAAATTTCGTAATTACATTCTTAAAAGATGAATTACTCTAATCGACCGTCTTCACCTAAACTGGCATTCGATTTGTTGACTAGAAAATGAAAGGAAGATTCTGAAACGTGCATATTTGGTTTCAATGAAAGGGGCAAGTCAGGAAAAAAATTGTAAGCGTGAACAACACACAATGGAGGCACATTAAGGAAAATAATGGAAAAACTTGACATGGTCACATTGAAGTGGCTATTAAGTAGATAAAATGGTATTTTGTACATATTTTATCATACATGGGCATTACTTACATAGATTTTTGAGTTGATAAAGAAAAAGAGAAAACAGGGGAAATGGAGGTGTTTGTTGTATTAAATTTATTTATTTTTCTTTTGCACAATTTGAAGTTGGTTTTCCAAGAAATGTTATTTTTTCATTTTCTATTGTCTTCTTTTCACATAATAGAATGTGAAGTTGGCATTTATTTTTTAATAAGTAGAAGAACATATTTTCCACAACAAACCAAATTATGATATTGCTATTGAGATTCAACTATGTTGCATTTGAGTCAAACTTATTGACCCATTTTTCATGAATAGTAATCCATACGAACCCATCTCTTGTTGGCATGTTTGTTCAAAACTTAAATAAAGAAATGGCCTTTTACTTATAAGTACAATATTGTGCTAGCACATTTGATAAAATCATTAAAAAGAGAATAAACATGAGAAAATACCACATTTCTAAGGGTCTTGTGAAGATTTTTAAAGATAACAAAGATAATCCATCTACATCTAGTGATAAATCTTATCTTTGGAAAAAAAAAAAAATGAATTTTGTCAATAATGGTGTAGTGGACACAAAGCCTATGCCAAAAATATTGTGGCATTATAAATTGTGCTCTCCATAATGAATGGTTCACTTACCACTTATTTCATCTAGGTGAAATATGTTTTACTTAACTTTTTCTTTTTCTTGATATTGTGAATAGTTTATTATTCATTTAATGTACATTTATTTTGGTTTGAATTTAAAAAGTGTGAAATTCCAAGCATTATTTTGTAAAAGATTTAATTATTTAATTTTAAAATAATTTATTTTAATTTCTTTCTTTTGGATTTTATACATATTAATTTTTACTATTATTTAAGATTTACATTATTAGAATAATAAATATAATATATTAATCATTAATTATATATTTATAACTTTATAATTAAAAATTATATGTTTAGATTTTTTAAATTTTAATTATAATATTTTAATTTAATTATTATATTATAATATATAAATAATTCATTTTAAGATATATTATTTAAAAATTTTAATATTATTTTTTTGTTTTTAAATATATTAATAAATAATCAATAGTAAGTATTTAGTAAATATAATTAGCTTTTTAAATAATAATATTAATTATTATTATTTATATATATAAATAAAATAAAATAAATAAATGAATTATGAATTGATATCTTTTTTAATAAATTTGATTTTACTTTTAACTTTTTAGGTTTAATGTTATTTGGTAAATCTTTAATATAAAAGTTAAAATTTTAGTTTTAACAATATTTAGCTAATTTATTTTATTTTTAATACTTTATTTGAATCATAATTATAATTTTTAAAATTTAATTGATTTAATATTTTAACTATATGTACACTCAATTTTATAATATATTTGTATTTGTTAATATTGAGTTCATTTTTCAATTATGTTAATATTATTTAAATTATATTTTTCAGATGCATGTTTTATTAATATTTAATTTTTAATAAATTAAAAAAAAAATAGTACTATTTTTTTATTATTGATTTTTAAATTATTATTTTATTGATATTTATATTTGCATTTGGTTTAGCTTATATTAATTTTTAATTTAGATTTATGTTTGGAATTTATTTCTATGTCTTCTTATGAAATGACTTTGTGTCCCTCTACCCTTTATTTTGTGGATATTTGTATTATATTTTTATATTAATAGATATTGATGCACATATTCATCAAAAAAATTATAAATAATAATGAAAAGGTATTAGGATAAATTAGTTTATAATTATTTGTCTTATTAAATTATAGAATAATAATATTTTTAAATTTTATTTTTATTTATATCTCTTCACTTTGCTTCTATCCTCTCTCTCTCTCTCTCTCTCTCTCTCTCTCTCACACACACACACACACACACACACACACATGTTTATAATTCTATCTATCCATATCCACCTATCCCTCTTCCTCTCTTCTTCCATCTATATCTCTCTCTCTAGCACCTCCTCTTTCTATACCTTCCACTTCTCTCTCATTTCACTCTCCACTTCTCTCTCATCTCACTCTCCACTTCTTCTCTATCTTCTCACTCCTCTCTCTCTCTCTCTCTCTCTCTCTCTCTCTCTCTCTCTCTCTCTCTCTCTCTCTCTCTCTCTCTCTCTTGCTCTCTATATAACACAATTCTTCTGTTGAGAGGGGGGTGAATCAGTAGAAGATCTAAAAAATTATCCTTAATCAATTAAAATAACTTAGATAAAGTAATAAGTAGGAAAATAGAAATGATAAGAGAGATCAATCACACATAAAAACTTCAACACCTAATGTACATGCAAAACCCAAGATGGATGAAAAACCAAGGTGATGAATATTGATAGGATCTAGAGTCCTAATCCAACATCACAAATAAAATGTGTACAAATATTTAAGGGTACCAACCCTAAGGAATCACCAAATCCCTTGCTTGAGAGCACCAACTCTTACAATCACAAACTAGCAATTTGAGCAACAACTCAACATCCTCGAGGCACCAAGCATAAGGATGTTAGAAATAAATCAATCACTAACTTCAAATCTAAAATATTACATTATTGGAAGCATGCATTCAAATTGTTACCAAATGAACACTATAAATCTTCAGATATATGAATCAGTTTTATATTCCATAAGGTTATCAATCTGCAAATAAAATTTTGTATTATGTTTGCAATCTTTAGAGAAGCCCTATTCACACCAACTTAACACAACTTCATCAAATAAAATACATGATATACATCACAGTTGATCTTTTTGATAGTCTGAATCAATTAATCAACATATAAATGCATCACTATTTTGATTTGTTAGATTAAATAATGTTGCAAGGTGTGTGCCCTTGGTCTCCTTGTGCTATACAACGTAGCGCTTGGGTTTGTGACATGGCTTAACCACCTCCTATGGATTCTATAAGTCTAGTGGTTGTAACAGGCATTAACAAGTCAATCTTTTGGTGCAACGATAACCACACTTGTAACAAGTGGTATTAGAGCTTGGTCACATGTTCAAGCCCCTTGCTTGTGCTGGGCGGGGTTATTGCAAGGTGTGCGCCCTTGGTCTCCTTATGCTATACAATATAATGCTTGGGTTTGTGACATGGCTTCACTGCCTCCTGTGGATTCTATAAGTCTAGTGGTTGTATCGGGCATTAACACGTCAATCTTTTGGTTCAACAACTACTTTACTTATAACAAATAAATTGTATAAGTATCGTATACCTCAATCTTCCTTCATAGTTTGCATAGTTTCAACATCTTGCACTCAATCAGATTCTCTTCAATAGTTCATCAACATACTCATTCCACTCAACATTCAAAATCTGATTATAAACTCTTGTTCATAAGTTATGACATTTTAAATAATACTCTTTACAACTTGTGGCAATTGTACTTCAGTGGTGGATTCTTTCATTTTCTTTCTTCTTCTTCTAGGCAGTGAGCCCTTCTTTTTCTAGTGGCTGTAGCTAGGCAGTAAGCCCACCTGCAGTGAGAATTATTGTAGTGATCCACCCTTTGTAAAAATCACCTTAACTGGTTTCATCCTAATAGGTGTTTCATAATTGGGAATTAGCATTCTCTATGGTTTTTCTTTCCTTGGGTTTTCCATGTATATCTGGTGTTCTTGTCTATGTTTATGGTTAAGATATCAAAATTTTGTTTACCAAATCTATTTTTGTGGATTAAGTAAAAGATTTTAATTGGTACAATTGATTCACCCCACCTCTTAGTTATCTGGGATACTCAACAATTGGTATCAGAGCTTTGGTTCCTAGATGTTAGTTTATTGTAACTTAGTGAGGAAAATAAATAAGGATTCAATCCTTATAGGGTTGCGCCCTTCCTCTTGATGTAACGTGAAGACTCAGCTGGGCCCTTCTTCTAGATGTAACATGGAGACTCAGCTGGGTCCTATTCCAATGTAATGTGTGGACAAGCAATAGGGTTGGGTTCAAAAGGTAACGTGGGACAAATTGCAAGTTATGTAGGCCCCAAATTGGGCACCAAAGTGCAAAGTAGAATATGTAAAATAAAGAATTGGTTAAGGCTGACTTAGAAGACTTAAACATGAATCTTGTATATAAACAAGATTCATTCTACACAATATATATACATATTATTCATTGCTAGTCTTATGTGAATCAACCTTTAAAGAGAAGAAAACTATCTTCTTGTGTCAGTGATTCATTCCTAGGTATAGTGAATTGTCTCAGGGGAAGCGAATCATATCCACAGTCAGCAAATTCACTCCTATGCTCTGTGAATGATCTACATGACAGCAAACAACAAATCTTGATAGTGAAGATAAGTCTATCAAGCTATTCATTGTGCCCTAGTTTGGAATCTTCAGTCTGTTGATCTTATTTATATGTTGCTTCAAGTGCAGTAAGAAAAGTTGTATGTTGATATTGTCTAATATAAACTTGGATCTTGTTGCTAGGTTTTTCACCTCCAAGAGGGAGGTTTTCCCAGGGTAAACTTGTGTTGTGTGGCCTTTCTATTTGTGTGCTTTGATTCTTGTGACTGCATTATTATTTCCTGCTCATAATTGTTAATCTGATCACGAAAATCAACATGGTATTAGAGCCCTAGGTCTATATAGAGATTGTAATCAGATTTGTGCTTTCTTCTAACCTATTGTTCAAAAGTTTAGTCCCCATGGCTTCTTATATCAGGTCTGAAGATAGGTTAGCAAGAATGATAAGGAACCTGAGTGAGAAAGAAGATTGGAAGAAGAAGGACTTCCAAGCTCAAAGGATAATAATAGACTCCGTCAAAAATCATTTGGTGCCATCCATCTCCATGAAGAAGTCTGCCAGGGAGATATTCTCTACATTGGAAAAGATGTACGAAGTCAACAATACCAGCTACATCCTTGCCTTAAGGAATCAGCTCTCGTACATCAAATTATAGAAAGAAGAACCTGTTGCTACTTACTTCATGAGAATCTCTTAACTGAGAGATCAGCTTGCCACTGTTGGGAAGAGAATTGAAGACAGTGACCTATCTATGACTGCCCTAAATGGTCTTCCTCCCTCTTGGGAACCATTTATTCAAGGAATTTGTGCCAGAGTTGAGGTTCCTAAGTTTGATCAATTAATGGGAGATTGCATTGAAGAGGAGTCTCGGTTGGCTACGAAAGGAAAAATTAAGAACCCTTATGATGAGCAACATGTCCTCTTGGCTAAGAAGGAAGGTAGCCATTGGAAGAAAAATTATTTCAAGAGAAATAGAGATTTCATCTTTCCTACCCCTACTTCAAAGAAAAGACCAAGAGACTTATCCCACATCTGATGCTTCTGATGCAACAAGCATGGCCACTTTGCAAGGGACTGTCAAATTCAGGATGAGCAAGAAGATGTAAACATAAATGAAGTATCAAATCCTCACAATCATGAAGATTTCCTCTTTTGATCTATTGGTTTGTTGATCCATCCTTAAGTTAAATTATGTTTTAGATTTAAGCTTGGTTCCAAATTTAAGTCAGAAATTTGTTGTGGATTTATCTTCTAGATAGGGTTTTAGAGGGAGTC
This sequence comes from Cryptomeria japonica, assembly GCF_030272615.1. NCBI lineage: Eukaryota > Viridiplantae > Streptophyta > Pinopsida > Cupressales > Cupressaceae > Cryptomeria > Cryptomeria japonica. The sequence continues at coordinate 40,642,486 of NC_081408.1, read as the reverse complement.
CCGTGACATCTTCAAAATACTCTTTATTTCAGTAGAATCTTATTACTAGTTTCTAATAATTGTGATCTATTGCTCTAATGATGGAATTGATAACTATGTTACTTGATTATTGCAAATGTTTTCCTTTATTATATTCTACATTGAAACTAAAAAGTGTTCTGGTTATATTCTATGATACACTGGGTGTATCATCCACCCTCTACAGAGTGCAAGGTGGTAGTTCTCTCTCACCCTCTGCGGAGTGCAAGGTGAGTCCACCCTTTGTGGAGTACAAGGTGGCAGTTCTCTCCACCCTCTACGAAGTGCAAGGTGGCAGTTCTTTCCACCCTCTGCGGAGTGTAAGGTGGCGGTTATTTCTCACTCTTTACCGAGTGTAAGGTGAGTTCACCCTCTGCGGTGTGCAAGGTGACAGGTTGTTCTTCTCAGTGAAGAAGCTTATGTATCCTCTGCGGTTGTGCATGATTTATGTTGTATGGTTATACAAATCCTTGAGTATTAATTATTGCAGGTGTGCATATGGAAAGGTCTTTGTCATCCTCTACGGATGTGCATGATGAAAGATCATGGTGTTACATGCAGTGTAAAGTTATGAACCTCTGCAGGCATTGCAAGAGAAGATCATGTAAAGGTTCATTGTAATATAATTGCATGATCAAATCATGAATTGTATATTGACTGTACTATTAGGGCTGGGCCCTAATCTTAAACATTGTAATTATTCATGCCATGGGATTGTCCATATGAATATGGTTATGTATTTATTGTTCTCCCTAGTTAAGAGGGAGTGTTAGTTTATTGTAACTTAGTGAGGAAAATAAATAAGGATTCAATCCTTATAGGGCTGGGCCGTTCCTCTTGATGTAACGTGAAGACTCAGCTGGGCGCTTCTTCTAGATGTAACATGGAGACTCAGTTGGGTCCTATTCCAATGTATCGTGTGGACAAGAAATAGGGTTGGGTCCAAAAGGTAATGTGGGACAAATTGCAAGTTATGTAGGCCCCAAATTGGGCTCCAAAGTGCAAAGTAGAATATGTAAAATAAAGAATTAGTTAAGGCCGACTTAGAAGACTTAAACATGAATCTTGTATATAAACAAGGTTCATTCTACACAATATATATACATATTATTCATTGCTAGTCTTATGTGAATTAGCCTTTAAAGAGAAGCGAACTATCTTCTTGTGTCAGTGATTCATTCCTAGGGGGTAGTGAATCATATCCACAGTCAGCAAATTCACTCTTATGCTTTGTGAATGATCTTCATGATAGCAAACAACAAATCTCGATAGTGTAGATAAGTATATCAAGCTATTCCTTGTGCCCTAGTTTGGAATCTTCAGTCCGTTGTTCTTATTTATATGTTGCTTCAAGTGTAGTAAGCAAAGTTGTATGCTGATATTGTCTAATATAAAATTGGATCTTGTTGCTGGGTTTTTCACCTCCAAGAGGGAGGTTTTCCTAGGGTAAACTTGTGTTGTGTGCCCTTTCTATTTGTGTGCTTTGATTCTTGTGACTGCATTATTATTTCCTGCTCATTATTGTTAATCTGACCATGAAAATCAACACTAGAAAGTCAGACTAACCACTCGAGAAAGATCTGATGGCACATAAATGTATTATTCCTACCTTTTAAGGATCTGACTATAGTTTTTGGAGTGTGAATATGAGAGGATACCTTATTTCTCTAAGTTACAATACTTGGAAAGTTGTGGAAATGAATTATGTGATGCCAACAAATGGTCCTACTACCCCGGATGAGATTGAAGCCGTTGAAGAGAATGAATGAGCAAGGTATGTTATCTTTAGTGTCCTATCTAAAACTTAATTGGATAAGGTTGTTGCATTGGATACTACTTGCATGAAGTTTGGGAAAGATTGAGAAACATCTATAAAGAGAATGACAGAATTAAGCTAGCTAAGATGTAGACTGCTAAAAGTAGATATGAGAATTTGAAGATGGACTAAGGTGAAGACATAACAAGTTATTTTGAGAAGGTTGACAGTGCAGTGAATGAGATTAGAGATCTTTGTGGTACCTTGGATGATAAGGATGTGATAGAGAAGACCATAAGGACTTTACCATAATGTTACAATGACAAGATTTCAGCCATTTAAGAAATTTATGATCTATCAAAATTCACCAAAGAACAATTGTATGTCACCTTGACTGCATTCGAGATGAGGAAGTTTGGTAAAGACAAAGTAAGAACTAAGACAACATTTAAATCATCAAAAGCTTCAGATGAAGATTTATATGATGAAAGCCTGAATGAGATGGAAGCGAATTTTGTGAGAAAGATGAAGAGAGGAACTGGAAAGTATAAAGGTATGTTACCTCTTAAATGTTTTAAGTGTGAAAACATTGGTCATTATGCATCTAGATGTCCAAAGAGAGGAACAAAACAAAATTTTGAGGAAAATAAAGGAAAGTTCAATAAGAAAGCCTACTATGTTTAAGATGATGTTGGTATTTCAGATGATGAGTCAAATTATGAAGATGGTGATTATTTGTTCTTCGTTGAAAAAGATGAAACTAAACCTAGCAATAATGAGGAGATGACTAAAGTAGTTGAAACTATTGCATCAAAATTTCATATTAGATGAGACAGAAATGAAATTTTGATTAATAGTGGATGTTCAAATCATATTACTAGTGACAAAAGTAAGCTTTTAAAATTTCAAAAGTATGATGGTGTTTTTTAGATTTGGAGATGATCAGACTACTCAATTGTTGGAATAAGTTCTCTAAATTATCGTGGAAAGCATAAAATTGATAATGTATGCTATGTGAAAGCATCACATCATAATCTCTTAAGTGTTGGACATGTGTGAAAATTTTTATAATGTTGTTTTTTAAGGATGGTGGTTTTGAGATCCAAAAGAGATCCAAAACTGTCATTGCTTCAGGAAAGAGGACAAATGGAAACATGTATCAATTGGAAGCTTCTACAAGACATTTCTTATTATCTCAGATTAATGAAAGTTGGCTATGGTACAAAAGGATGTGTCAATCAATTTTAACAATTTGGTTAAGATTAGTTTGACAAGAGCTGTGAGAGATTTACCAAGATTGAATAAACTAGATAACAATGTCTGCAAAGAATGTCAAGTGGGAAAACAAACAAAGGGAACATTCAGAGGAAAGGAACAATCTTCTACCACACTATTGGATTTGGTACACACAGACTTATGTGGTCTGATCAAAACAAGGAGTTTACAAGGTGAGAGGTATTTCATGCTCTTAATTGATGATCATTCTAGAATGACTTGGGTTACATTTCTAAGAGAAAAGTCAAAGGTATTAGAAAAGTGTAAGATATTCAAAACTAGAGTTAAAAATGAAGTTGATATAAGGATTAAATGTTTGAGATTTGACATAGGAGGTGAGTTTATTTCTAATGAATTTGATATTTTTTGTGAGAAATATGAGATTAGGAGATATTTTTCTGCCCTTAGGATACCTCGGCAGAATGGTGTGGTAGAAAGAATGAACAAGACTATACAAGAAGCAACAAGAACTATGATCAAAGAAGTAAACCGACTAGAAGTGTACTGGAGATAAGCAATACATATTGTTGTACATAGCCTTAACATAGTTCTATTCAAAAAAGAGTATGGGAAGACATCATATGAGTTATGGCATGGAAGGATTCCCTCAGTAAGGTATTTCAAAGTTTTTGAAAATAAATGCTATATCCAAAGAGATGAAGGAAATCTTAGAAAGTTTAATAGTAGAGAAGATGAAGGTATATTCCTAGGATATTCTACAAAGAGAAAAGCTTACCGATGTTACAACAAGAGACTGAATAAAATTGTTGAAAGTGCAAATGTGAAGGTTGAGGAAAATATTTCTAAAGACTCAAGTACATACAAGTAGGATATGAATTTGATTCAACTCAGTAGGCAAAGAATAGAAGAAGAGAAGAGAGGAAGATAAGCCTAAAGAAACTTAGGTTTCTTTGGCAATTGTATTTAAAACCCCGAGATATGTTTAGAAGAATCACTCTAAAAATCAAATTATAGGAGATATGAATAGAGGTGTTATTACAATAAGTAAAGTTGTTGAAGTACAAGTTCTACTATGTTTACTTTCTGAAGTTGAACCTAAGACAATAGAGGAAGCATGTAGTGATTAGAATTGGATGAAGGCTACGAAGGAAGAATTAGATCAGATTGAGAAGAACCAGACTTGGGAATATGTCCCTAGACCGGTTGATAAGATAATTATTGGAGCAAAGTGGGTGTTCCAGAATAAGTTGGATAAAGATGGTCATATTGTAAGAAACAAGGCTATATTAGTATGCAAAGGTTACACTTAGGTTGAAGGCATTGATTTTGAAGAGAATTATGCTCCTCTTGCCCGAATTGAAGCTATTAGGATGCTTTTGGCTTTTGCAGCATGCAAATATTTTAAAGTTTATTAGATGGATGTGAAGTCAACATTTTTGAATGGGGAATTAAAAGAATAAGTCTACATTTACCAGCCAGAAGGATTTAAGTTGTCAAATGATCCAGCTATTGTTTGCAGACTCAAGAAGGCAATGTATGGGTTGAAGCAAGTACCTAGGATAGATAGCTATTTGTTGAATTAAGGATTTGAAAAGGGGTCTACTAACAACAATCTTTATTTTAAAATTAAATAAAAAAATATCCTAATTGTTGTTGTATATGTGGATGACATATTATTTGGAGGAAATGATGGCATGGGCAAGAAGTTTGTTGGTTAAATGCAAAAGGAATTTGAAATGCCTATGATAATTGGTGAGTTGAATTTCTTTCTTGGATTGCAAGTAAATCAGAACAATAAAGCTATTTTTATTTCTCAGTCAAAGTATGTTAGAGAGTTGCTAAAAACGTTTGGGTTGGAGAACTCTAAACCGATATGTAATCCTGCGACAACAAGATGCAAGTTGACTAATGATGGTAAATCTCCTAAGCCCAATGCAAGAAAATGCAGATCAATGATTGGAGGAGTGTTTTACCTGACTGCTACCAAACCAAATATCATCATTTTTAAATAATTTACAACAAGTCAACATAGAAGTTCCAACCGGTTTGGAATCATCTAGTCCAAACTTCTTCAACAGTTCCTTCACATACTTAGTTTGAGATATAAAGATGGCTTTTCCTATCTGTGCAATCTAGAAACCTAAGATAAATTTCATCTCACCAATCATAGACATCTCAAATTATTTTTGCATATCATCGACAAACTTCATACTCATATCATCATCACCACCAAAAATAATGTCATCAACAAAGACTTCAACAATCAGAATGTTATCATTTTCAATCTTAAAGTACAGATTATTATCAGCAACACCTTTAGAAAATCCCAATTTCAACAAATATTTATCTAATCTAGCATTCTAGGCTCTAGGAGCTTGTTTCAATCCATAAAGTGCTTTCTTCAACTTGCATACCATGTCTCCATCATCCACAGTGAAAATACATCATGTTGCTCAATGTAAAATTCTTCCTCTAGATCACCATTCAAAAATGTAGATTTGACATCCATCTAATATACCTTGAAATCTTTATAAGAAGCATAAACAAGCAACAGTCTAAAAGCTTCAATTCTGGGAACGGGAGAAAATTTTTATTCATAATCAATTCCTTCTTATTGTGAATATCCTTCGTAGACCAGTCTAGCTATATTTTTGACATCTTCACTGACTTCATTCAATTTGTTTATGAACACCCATTTAGTACCAATAACATTATTATCCTTAGGTCTAGGCACAATTTCCCAAGTGTTATTATTTTCAATCTAATCTAACTCTTCTTCCATGGCTCTTATTCATTTTTCATCTTTACAGGCTCCAACATCTTTGGGTTCAACTTTAAAAATTAAACATACTTCTTCAATAGGTAACCTTCTTCTAGTCATCACACCTTTATTCTCATCGCCAATAATTTAATTCTTAGAATGATTCAATCTTACATACCTCAGAGTCTTCTATTTGTTCATATTCTTAGGTTCTTGCACATCATCACCAACAACAGCAACATCTGGATTAACAGTCTGTATCAGATCATTTTGCTTAGGCTCTTCAAGCTAAGTAGGGGCTCAAACAACATGTTGACCATCATCATGAGCTTTAATCTCCTTCCCAAGGTTCTCATCCACCTTCACATTTGCACTCTCAACTATCTTTCTCAGTCTCTTATTATAGCACCAGTAGGCTTTTCTCTTTGTAGAATATCCCAAAAAGATACCTTCATCACTTCTAGCATCAAACTTCCCAATATCCTCATCTCTTTTGATATAACATTTGCTACCAAAAACTTTGAAATATTTCATAGTACGAGCATGACCAAACCAAAGCTCATAAGGGGTCTTACCGGTATCACCTTTGATATGAACTCTGTTGAATGTGTAGACAACAATGCTAATAGCTTCTCTCCAGTAGATCTTCAGAACATTTCCTTCAATCAACATAGCTCTTGCAACATCCAAAAGAGTACGGTTCTTCCTCTCAACAACTCCATTGTGTTGTGGGTCTCTAGGAGCAGATAGTTGTCTTCTAATTCAATGCATCTCATATAATGAATTGAACTCACCAGAATAGAATTATCCACCTCTATTAGATCTCAGAAACTTCAGCTTCAATCCGGACTCAGTATCCACCTTAGCTTTGAATATTTTGAATTTTTCAAATGCTTTTGATTTATCCCTTAAAAAGACAACCCACATCATCCTAGAATAATCATCAATTAACAACATAAACTATCTATCACCCTGCACACTTATAACATTTGTAGGTCTACACAAGCTAGTATGCACAAGATCTAGCAGTCCATTGATGTATATTGTTTACTCTTGAAACAAATCCTTGTTTGTTTATCCATCTGTCATTCCTTACATATCAGATTAATAGGTTTAACAATCTTAGGTAGATCTCTAATAGCTTGTGTAGAACTAATGTTGATCAATAAATCAAAGTTTACATGACACATTCTCCTATGCCACAACCAACTCTCATCTATCTTAGCAATCAAACAACTTTTCTCACCAACATTCAAATGAAAAATGTTACCTTTAGTCTTAGTCCCAGATGTAATCTCTATACCAGAGGCATTTAAGATCTTGCATTTACCATACTTGAATTGTATATCATAACCCTTATCAACCATTTGTCCAACACTCAAAACATTATGCTTCAAATCTTCAACATACAAAACATCATCAGTGTTATGCTTACCATCAAAAGAAATAGAACCTCTCCCACAGATTACTCATGCTTTGTCATCTCCAAATCTAACTTTTCCAACATCATACCTTTCCATGCTCACAAATTTTCTTTTATCACCGGTCATATGATGTAAATAATCGCTATCAATCACCCATTCATTGTTGTCTTCTACCTTAGTAGCCAAAGCTTTCTCCTCAACAAAACAACTAGTGGAATCACTTGGTATAAGTTTATCTTCTTTAATAGAAATAAACACAACTTCATCTCCTTCTGATTTATCATTTGTAACACCTTCATCTGTACCATAATAATATTTCTTCGGGTTCCTAAACTCTTGGTTAAACTTGTAAGGCTTATCATACTTTTCATGCTTCTCATATCTGTCATTCCTATCATGCTTATCAAACTTATCATGTCTGTCATACTTAGCCATTCTCTTTGGGCATCTAGAAGCAAAATGTCCTATCTTATTACAAGAAAAGCATTTCAAAGGAAACTTACCACCATACTTACCAGCACCTTTAGTAAATCTCTGGGCAATCAATGCTTCAAGCTAATCAAGCTCTCGTTCTTTCTTTGCTATCTCTCTTCTTTCGCTTTCATATCTGGATATCCTGCGCTCATCAGTAGCATATTTCTACTTACCACATAGATGTTGATGCTCTAAATGCTATCTCAAACTTTCCATGTGATTCTCCAAATTCTCTCAGCTCAAATGTAGAAAGCTTTCCAACCAACACATATCTTGTCATTGTAGTCACATTACGAATTTCATCAATAGAGGCAACCTTGTGTTTATAAGAAGGAGGAAAAGATCTCAGAACCTTAGCACCAACCTCATATTTCTTAATCTTTCCACCAGCACATCTGATACCAAGGACAAGTTCATTCACCTTAGCCATGTATGAATGTATGTTCTCATCATTTCCCATCTTCAATGTCTCATACTTTCCTTTCAAACTCTGCAACTTAGCAACTTTCACTTGATTATCACCTTCATACAGGATCTCAAGCTTCTCCCAGATCTCATGTGTAGTCTAAAGTCCCATTACATTTGTCATCTCAGAATCAGTCAGGTCACTAAGTAATTCTTCCTTCACTTTGATGTTATATTATGCTTTCTTAATCTCATCAGGAATAGATGGTCCATTCTAAGGAACAACATAGGCATTCTTAGAAATCTTCTAGTAATCCTCTCCAAGATATTTCAAGTGCACTTCCATCTGGTTCTTCCATATAGCATAGTTACTTCCATCAAACCTCAGAATGTCCTTCTTAAAAAGAATACCTTGAGCTTCTATCTTGGATCTCCTCAAGCGATCAAGCCTCTACCGAAGGATGTAGCTCTGATACCAATTGTTATCAGCAATCAAGAAGGAAGACTAAGATGGGGGAGAATTAGTATTCACCAGATCTAACAAATTAAACTCCAAAACAAAATTAATAAACTACAACAATAAATAGATAAGCAAATTAACAGCACAACACACAACACCAATATTTTTGACGTGGAAAACCTAGTTAAGGGAAAAACCACGGTGGGAACCTACCCATAGTAAGATGATACTCTGCAGTAGTATGTAAAATTATTGCAATGGGGAATGCACATGCACTCAGGCACACTACCTAGAGCTCACTACTCAAGATATATTTTCCCGGAAGGCTACAACCCTTAAGGAAGTCTCACTGACTTGCAACAAGATTCAGACTAAAATCTGGAAGAAATGAGCTGCAATGATAGAATCTACAAATGTATGATGACAGATCCAGTTAAGCACAATTGTCTTCTCTGCAACATCAATCTCTCCACAACACTTCACTAAGGGATAAATCCTTGGTCATGCATACACCACTCTTTGATAACATTTTCAGACACAATACCAATACCAAAATTACATGAATATCTCACCTATATATACAAATCATCAACCTAGATAACAAGGTTAGCTAGACCCTAACCCTCAACTCATAATTACAAAATTACATCACACAATACAAAGATCAATCACTGGACCAATATAATGATTTAAATTACATAGCATGGACCTAATTCAAATTCCCAAACAATCACATCCACCAGAAATCACACCAAGATCAATCACAACACGCTACACCACCAAAAATACCGCATAACATGAAAATCATCACTGGTTCATAGATATCACCAAAAACTAGCACAACAATCAATGTGGATTGACAAAACAAATAGGACACAACTAGGAAACACCAGCAAGCACATTATAATCATCACCAACAGCTACACCAACACCACTTATCAAATCTTCATCGATCAACATCTGAAAGATCAAGAACACAACCAATCAACAACTACCACAAAGAAAGATAACTTTCAAGGCACCAAATCATGAACCATCTGAAAGGAAGATACACAAGATCATCCCAAACAATATCCCAAAGTTTCAGCACATGATCTGATCACACTGGAATATACCAGAGGAAATATCGGACTCTACAAAATAGTGATAAGCAAAACCAAACTACAAAACTGGATCAGAAAATCTTCCCAATCTCGGCTTAATAAATCACAGGAATATGTTGACATCAATGACAACAAAATATCCTAGCAGCAACAATGAACAACCATATCCAACATAGATAATGCACTAGGGCCTGATGGTTTCCAACTCTTTTTTACCAATGTATTGTTAATCCTATGAAGATCTGGTTAATACTTAGAGGGGGGGTGAATCAGTATTAACACCAACTGAAACTTTGAACTCAAATCAAACTTATATCATAATCTAAAACCTCTTAACTGATATATCAACTTCTATAATAAAATCTAACCGTCTCTTAATCATATTTACTTAAAACATTAATCACAACCATCATTACTTTTGCCTCTTAAGAAGTCATACCAATTTGATCATATACCAACTAATAAATCTTATCAATCTTATCAAATTCTTTTTCTAACCATTTCCTATCAGTACTGGTAATCTCTGATAAACTTTAAATAAAATAACATAACTGGTGTCTCAGAAATAATGCATGAAAACATAGACAAGGGTATGTGCACCAAGTTGTGGTACCAAAAGGGGGTCTTAAGATGCCACTTTTTTCAGAAATCAGCAAAGACTCAACTTCAATGACAAATTGAACATAGTTACACTACAAATTAGAAGATGCCACAAGAACAAGAGTTAGAGTGCTTCGAGTCTACTTTCTAAACTACTAATTTTTTTTGGAAATGATGGAGATTAAGGGCTTCAAAAAGGGGGGCCACAAAAAGTGGTCCTGTTTTTATGCAAAAAACATAACATAGCGTCTATTATGGCCCCCCTAAAATGTTAATTTTTTTAAAAAAAATTTAAAATCACTACAGTGAGAAATTAGCTAACAACTTGTAGTTTATGCTGGATTTTTCAGCTAATTTTTTAATGAGTACATGATTTTTTACTAATTTTCAAAGTGGACACATCTTGAAAAATGGAAACTTTTGCGTGCCCCCCCCCTAAAATCATTGAAAACTAATTGAAAATCAATTTTTTTTTTTAAATGTGTAGAATGGAGTATAATTTCTAAAAATGTAAGTTTCTTCAAAATCTGATGAACGTGTAAAAAACTATAGCCAAAATAGTGCATGTTGGTTTTTGACAAAAAACAGACACACTAACAAAAGAAATTATAGATGAAACCTTAACGAAATCAAAATATGAAAAAATTACATGCTTGTATAGCTAAGAGAGAGCTTGAAGTCTCTATGGTGTTTTTTTTTAGTTTCATTGAAACACGTGTAAACCTGATGGAGAGCATTTTTTATCTCTATAGCTCACTCTCTTTATCTTCCCCAAACTCTAGACCTATCTCTCTCCCTCTCTTGTCTCTCTCACTTCTCTCTCCCTTCTCTAGGTATATCCCATCCTCTCTACTTTTCATTCCTTCCCTATACCCCCATTTCTATCCTTGACTCCCTCCCTCTCTCTTCTTCTCTCTCACTCTCTTATTGTTTCTCTCCCCTCCCACTCCTTTCTCTTGGTCCCTACCTATCCCTTCAATCCTCTCTCTCCCCATATCTAGGGCTCTCCCTCCCTCCCTATATTATTACCCACCTCTCTCTCCCCCTCTAGGTTTCTCACTTATCTAATTGTCCACCCTCTAGTTCTCTCCCTCCCTCGCCACCTTTCTCTCCCTTCCCCTTACCCCTATCTATTTATGAACTCTCTCCCTCTCTTCTCTCTCTCTCCAAACCTATATATCTCCTTGTTTGCTAGGTCTCTCACTCCCTCCATTTCTACCTCTCCATCCATCCCCTCTTACCCATCTCTTTGTTCATATATCTCTTCTCTTCTCCATCCTTCCCCTCTCTAGTTCTCTCCCTTCCTTTCTTCCCCTCTCCCTCTCTATCTCCCTCCCCCACTCTCTCTTCTCTCTTCCTTTCTTATTCTCTATCTTCATTGTCTAGGTCATTACCTCTCCATCCCACTCTCTCTAGGTTTCTCCCCCACTTCCTCTCCACCTATCTACCTCTGCATATAGTTCTTGTTGCCCACCTCTCTTTATCTGTAATGTCCCCTACTAGGTCTAGCTTTGTTTTCCCCATAATTAATCCATCTCAACATACTTATGACTTAAACTATATTGGTTAGGAAACAAACTATCTTAAATATCGCATTTTCCAACTTCTTAGATACCGATAGTCATAACAGAGAAACATAGTCTTCTTTCTAATATTGAATTAATAATTCGATTTGGTTTATAATCTTATATTTACTTGTTCATTCAAAGAAAAATCACAGTAGAACATACAGAAATTACTTTTTTCAGATTATACATATGCAGCGGAAACAAGATTTATTCAATTGCAACTTATATGGTTTATAACATTTTTTTTTTCCTTTAATAATCATAGTTGGTAGCACAGGGAATGATCCAGTTAGCCCATCCATCCCACTCTGGATCCAAAGGTAGTCATTATGCCCCTTTGGCTTACTATTAGTGGTGTGGGTCTCATCCCCACAATTCATTCCTTGTCTCAACCTAAAATTATTAAACCAAGGAAGTTTCAGATTGTAGAGGGGCTTATTAATTGCCAGTCCTAGGCCCAGTAGCAGTCATATGCCCTACTGGCCTACTAATCTTACATGGATCAGTAGGTGGACAACTGAGACAGTTATCCTCCTCTCCCAACCACTCTGCCTTCTTGGGATTTTAAGTAAATTAGTGAGTAGATTCATTTTTATTGTTATTGACATAAGATTGTACAGTATTTTTTAGTTTCAGATCTATAAAATAATCTGTCAGTATTTTAGCAGTTCGCTTTATCCAATTTATGTATAATCTTATGGTTATTATATCAGGTGAACAGAAAAGGAAATCATTAAGGAGCTCGCATATGCCATTTGTGGTTTAACTTTAATAATAATCTACTTGTGTATATCAAAATATATCAGACATACTATGAAAGTCTAGTGTCAATTCCTTAGCATAACATTATTCATATTTATTACTATTATAAACTGCTTAAGCGTATCAGATTGTGACCGCTTGGGATCGTAAATACATATATGACATTAAGTTTAATTACTAGAAATGCACAACTCTATCAATTCACATACATAGTTGCAGTTTAATATGTTATACAGGTTGAATGATGAATAATTACGGTTTAATACAAGCACACGCGAATTTGGCATTATAACCATAAATCTAAACACTGTCGTGCATTATAATTTGTTTGTATCGTTTAACCAGTCGAGCATATTTTCTGAGTATGCGACATACAGTAAGTTACTGAAAACTATATAGTAGATTTGTTACAGTTATAATTAGCTGTGTGAAATGGTTTAACATTCGTGACATACTGAAGTGATTTCTATCATACTTTAGATACACGTATTACTCTTTGCAATATCTTAGCAACAATTATTACCATTTCTTTAGGAGATGAAGACATACCTGAAACGTCTTCTTTATGAATTTCTTTGGTTGTTTTATACCCCTATCATGTTAGTCAGGGTGTAGATGTGGACTGAGGCAGCAACAGTGGTGTCAGAGTCCTTCCTTTCTCTAGTAATCCCTTATCCTTAATACTTTGTTTTCTTCTCCACCAACGTAATGCCCTTTGGCAAGAGACACACCCTTTCACCATTAGCACCTTTTGAAAGAGTGCAACTCTTCATTATTTCTGCGCTTTGGAAGGGACATAATCTTTTATAATCAGATCTGCACTTCTCATTTTTCAAATTCTCCCCCCATCAAATGAGTTTCTCTTCTCCCTTTTATATCTCATGTTTGAGGAAGTCACAACTTATCATTTCATGCCTTTTGACCTTTCATTAACTTTAATCAAATTTTAATTATATTTAACTATATTCTTTTATATTTTAATATTAATTTTAATATTTATTCTTTTGTATTTTAATTTTATTATTATTTATTATTAAATTATATTTCAAAGTGGGACATTACATTATCCCCCTCTATCTATCTCACTCCCTTCTTGCCATCTAGGTCTCTCACCTATCTATACGTCCCCTCTATAGTTCTCTCCCTCCCTCTCTACCTCTATCTCTCTCCCTCCTCCTCAAATCTATCCCTTTATGAACTCCCTCCTATTCTCTTCCTCCCCTTACCTCTTTATCTCCTTCTTCCATAGGTCTCTCACTCTCTCCATGTCTACCTCTCCATTCATCCCCTCTTACTCCTCTCTTTTTTCTTTTGTCTCTCCTCTTTTATCTCCCCCCTCTTTAGGTATATCCCTCCCTTCTCCTCTCCCTCTCTATCTCATCATCCATACATACCCCCATATATATCTCGCTCCCCCACTATTAATCTCTCCTCCTCTTGTATTCTCTCTCTCTACATTCTAGTTCATCAACTCTTTCTCCCCTTTCTAGGTTTTTCACTTCCTTATTCTCCACCTATCTACCTCTACATCATGTCTCATTACTCACCTCTCTCTCTCTCCCCCTCTATCTATCACAATCCTCTCTCTTGTCATCTAAAGGTCTCTCATCTCTCCTTCCCCATATAGTTCTCTCACCTATCTATTTGTCCCCTCTCTAGTTCTCTCCCATTAGGACATTGTATGGTCCTAAGGGGTCATATGGTGTCCATAGATAGACCTAGATAGGGAGAGAGAGAGTAGTGACATAGATAGAGGGGGATATAGAGAGGTGGATAATTATACAAGGATGGATAATTAGAGTGGTAGAGAGGGAGGAAGGGAGAAACCTAAATGAGAGAGAGAGAGAGAGAGAGAGAGAGAGAGAGAGAGAGAGAGTGAGAGAGAGAGATGAGGGTAAGGAGGGATGGAGGATCAAGATAGAGAGAGGAAGAAAGGGAGAGAAACCTAGAGAGGGGAGAGACAGGTGTGTGTGTGTGTGTGTGTGTGTGTGTGTGTGTGTGTGTGAGAGAGAGAGAGAGAGAGAGAGAGAGAGAGAGAGAGAGAGAGAGAGAGAGAGAGAGAGAGAAGTATTAATACAACCAATACCCCCAACCTTACGTAAGGGAGAGACTGAGAGACCAAGAGAGGGAAGAGGTAGATAGGTAAGGGAGGGAGAGAAGAAAATAAGAGATAAAGAGGGGTAAGGAGGTAGAGAGGAAATAATTATAGACCTAGATAGGGAGAGAAAGTAGTGACATAGATAGAGGGGGATACAAAGAGGTGGGTAATTATAGAGAAAAGAGATGTAGAGGTGGGAGATCTAGAGCCTAAGAAGAAAGAGGTGAGAGACCAAGGGTGGAAAGATAGAGGTGAGGGAGATAGAGGGGGAGAGACATGTGGATAATGAGACAAAGATGGTGAGGTAGAGAGGTAAAGAAGAAGGGAAGGAGAAACATAGGTATGGAGAGAGAGGTTGGGAAGAAGAGGTAGTGATCAAGAGAACAAAGAGAGAGTGGAGAGAAATAATAGGAGGAGAAGAGAGATGTTAAAATAGGTCATATGGTGTCTTAAGGGGTCATATGGT
The DNA here is from genome assembly GCF_030272615.1 of Cryptomeria japonica. Classification (NCBI taxonomy): domain Eukaryota; kingdom Viridiplantae; phylum Streptophyta; class Pinopsida; order Cupressales; family Cupressaceae; genus Cryptomeria; species Cryptomeria japonica. Next base: position 40,627,355 of record NC_081408.1, on the reverse strand, counting down.
GTCTTAAGGGGTCATATAGTGTCCTGAGGGGTCATATGGGGTCTTAAGGGGTCATATGGTGTCCTGAGGGTCATATAGTGTCTCAAAGGGTCATATGGTGTCATTAGAGGTCAAATAGTGTCTTATGGGGTCATATGACGTCGTTAGGGATCATTTGTGGTACTAAGGGGCCACACGTGTGTTAGAACACCATATGACCCATTAGGACATCGTATGTTCCTAAGGGGTCATATGGTGTCCTAAGGGGTCATATGGTATTGTTAGGGGTCATATGGGGTCCTAAGGGGCCACACATGTGTTAGAACACCATATGAACCCTTAGGACACTATATGACCCATTAGGACATAATTTTGTCCTAAGGGGTCATTAGGTGTCCTAAGGGGTCATGTCATGTACTACGATATTAAAATGGGTCATATCGTGTCTTAAGAGGTCATATGCTGTCCTAAGGGGTCATATGGTGTCCCGAGGGGTCATGTGGGGTCCTAAGGGGTGATATGGTGTCCTGAGGGTCATATAGTGTCCTAAGGGGTCATATGGTGTCGTTAGAGGTCATATGGTGTCCTAAGGGGTCATATGGTGTCGTTAGGGGTCATTTGGGGTCCTAAAGGGCCACACATGTGTTAGAAAACCATATGACCCCTTAGGACCCCATATGACTCCCTCTCTTCTCTCTCTTTCTCCTCTCTCTCCTCTCTCCAGGTCTCTCCTATGTAATCTCTCTTTCTCTCTCTCACCTTCCCTCCTTATCACCATATCTATCCTTACCTCCCTCCATCTCTATTTGTTCTCTTTATCACTACCTCTCCCTCCCAACTTCTCTCTCCATCCTTATGTTTCTCCTTCCCTCCATCTCTACCTCTCTACCACTCCCTCTTTGTATCATTACCCACCTCTCTCTCCCCCTCTATCTCCCTCACCTCTATCTTTCCACCCTTGGTCTCTCACCCCTCTCTTCCTAGGCTTTAGATCTCTTACCTATATATATCTCTCCTCTCTAATTCTTTCCTCTCCACCTCCTTACCCATCTTTCTCTCTTTGTGAGCTTATGGCTCTTATTTTATTCTCTCTTCCCCTCACCTATCTACCTCTTCTCTCTCTATCTAAATATGGTCATATGGTTTCCTAAGGGGTCATATGGTGTCCTGAGGGGTCATATGAGGTCTTAAGGGGTCATATGGTTCCCTAAGGGTCATATAATGTCCTAAGGGGTCATATGGTATCCTCAAAGATCATGTCATGTACTGAGATGTTTAAAGGGGTCATATGGTGTCCTAAGGGGTCATGTCATGTACTAGGATGTTAGAAGGGGTCATGTGGTGTCGTGAGGGGTCATATGGTGTCCTAAGGGGTCATATGGGGTCCTAAGGGGCCACACATGTGTTAGAACACCATATGACCCTTTAGGACATCATGTGGTCCTAAGGGCTCATATGGTGTCCTAATGGGTCATGTCATGTACTAGGATGTTAAAATGTATCATATGGTGTCCTAAGGGGTTATATAACATCTTAAGGAGTCATATGGTGTCATGAGGGGTCTTATGGGTCCCTATGGGGTCATATGGTGTCCTAAGGGGTCATATGGTGTCGTTAGGGGTCATTTGGGGTCCTAAGGGGCCACACATGTGTTAGAGAACCATATGACCCCTTAGGACACCATATGACCCATTAGGACATCATATGGTCTTGAGGGGCCATATGGTGTTGTTAGGGGTCATATGGGGTCCTAAGGGCCACACATGTGTTAGAACACCATATGACTCCTTAGGACACCATATGACCCATTAGGACATAATATGGTCCTAAGAAGTCATATGGTATTGCTAGGGGTCATATGTGGTCCTAAGGGGCCACAAATCTATTAGAACACCATATGACCCCTTAGGACACCATATGACCCATTAGGACATCATTTGGCCATAAGGGGTCATATGGTATCCTAAGGGGTCATATCATGTACTAGGATGTTAAAAGTGGTCATATGGCATCTTGAAGGGTCATATGGTGTTGTTAGGGGACATATGGGGTCCTAAGGGGTCATATGGTGTCATTAGGGGTCATATGGGGTCCTAAAGGGCCATACATGTGTTAAGACACCATATGACCCCTTAGGACACCATATGACCCCTTAGGACATCATATTGTTCTAAGGGGTCATATGGTGTGCTAAGGGGTCATGTCGTACATACCAAGATGTTAAAGAGGGTCATACGGTGTTATGAGGAGTCATGTGGGGTTGTAAGGGACCATACATGTGTTAGAACACCATATGACCCCTTAAGACATCATATTGTCCTAAGGGGTTATATGGTGTCTTAAGTGGTCATGTCATGTACTAGGAGGTTAAAAGGGGTCATATGGTATCTTAAGGGGTCATATGGTGTCTTGAGGGGTTATATGGTGTCCCAAGGGGTCATATGATGTCATTAGGGGTCATATGGGATCCTAAGGGGAGGGAGATGTGATGACCTAGAGAGGGGAGGGAGAGATAAGAGGAGAGAGGGAAGAATAAAGAGAAAGAGAGAGCTAAGAAGAGAGGGAGAGATGGGCAGGGAGTGATTGAGAAAGAGAGAGGGGAGAGGTAGATAGGTAAGGGACAAAGAGAAGAAATAAGATATATAAGTTCACAAAGAGAGAAAGGGGGGTAAGCAAGTGGAGAGGAAATAATTAGAGATGAGAGATATAGAGGTGAGCAATCTAGAGGCTAGGAAGAGAGAGGTGAGAGACCAAGGGTGGAAAGATAGAGGTGAGGTAGATAGAGGGGGAGAGAGAGGTGGGTAATGATACAAAGAAGGAGTGGCATAGAGGTAAAGATGGAGGGAAGGAGAAAATATGTATGGAGAGAGAGGTTGGGAGGGGTAGGTAGTGATGAAGAGAACAAAGAGAGAGCGGAGAGAAACAATAGGAGGAGAAGAGAGATGGAGGGAGGGAAGGTGAGAGAGAGGGAGAAAGACATAGGGAACAAGGAGATAGATAGGTAGAGAGAGAGAGAGAGAGAGAGTTCATAAATGGATAGGGGTAAGGAGGAAGGGAGAGAAAGGTGGAGATAAAAGGAGAGAACTACAAGGTGGACAATTATATAGGTGAGAAACCTAAAGGAGGATAGAGAGGTGGTTAATAATATAAGGAGGGAGGGAGGGTGAGACCTGGATATGGGGAGAGAGAGGATAGAAGGGATGGGCATTAACCAAGAGAATGGAGATGGAGGGGAAAATAATATTAAGAGAATGATAGAGAAGAAGAGAAAGGGAAGGAGTCAAGGATATTAATGTGATTAAGGAAGGAATGAAAGGTAAAGAGGGTGAGGTATACCTATAGAGAAGATAGAAGTGAGAGAGATAAGAGCAGGAGAGAGATATAGAGATAAAAAATGCTAATAGGAGCATTCTGATTATGGAAATTTGACATGCTGATTATTGAAATTTGACCAAGTTTGAAATTTTATATGATCCTCTAAAAACTATAATCTACATTATGACTCCTATAGAGCTGAAACCACTCTCAAACATCTTGCCAATATATACTTAAATGCTATATTTCATGTATATATTCTCTTGCCAGGTGGGTATAACTTGTGCCCAAGATGAAAAATGTTCCCAAAATGAAAAATTGGATAATGCAAAGCATTTGGCGCTCGCCAAATGCAAAAAATTCACTTTTCACATTTGGCGAGCACCAAATTTGGCACATGCCAAACGTGTAAATTCACAATTTTGAATTTGGCGAGCGCCATATTTGGCGCTCGCCAAATAGTTTGCATTGGAAAATACCAACCCTTTGGGTTGGATTTTCCTTGGGCATCCAATCCAAAGGTTTGGATGACATTTTCATGTCAATGACGCATTTTTATGAAAAGATAAAAAGTGGCACCTTTTTGCTACCACAACTTGGTGCACATACCCACAATATGAAAAGAAATTCCACACATAAACATCAAGATTTTTGACGTGGAAACACAAATGGGAAAAACCATGGTGGGAATTGGTACCCACAATAATTTGTACTCTTTTGAAGTATGCCCTGTTAGGAGCTTACAATACACCCAGTTAAGAGTAGACCCTGTTAGGAGTCACCTGGTTAAGGGATTTGCCTGTGACTCCTGTTAGAAGCTTAATGATCTACTAGGATCAACCTTGTGAGAGGATTTTAACGCCCTTTTTGAGAGCTTCCCTATTAGGGGACTTAAGTGACAAAGGCTTGTTAGGACCTACCAGATTAAGGGATTTATGTTGTTGTAACTGTTAGTGAACAATAGTGAAAAGTGATTTGTTACTTTGCACTTTCAACTTGCTAAATTAGATCCAGTTATGCTTCACAATCTGGAACACTCAAGAAGATCTCTATCATCTCTGGGACAACTTAACTCATTTTCCTAATACCACCGACACATAAAACATTAGTTGTGTCATCCTAAATAGCCATCACAACTAAGTCGGCCACAAAACCTAATTACATCTTGAATTTATAATACAGATCATATCAGATCATTATCCAGATCATTACAACAATTTACAATGCAATATCAACCGTTGATTGATCATAAATCATCACAAAAAACCAATCTGTATAGAAGTCGAACTATTAGAAAATTTCTCTAAGAACTTTTCACATTCCCAAGAAATTCCACCATCAATTGTGCCAAAACATAATTCAAATCATTCATGCGAGTTGTGTCATGTTACCACCTTCATGAAGATTCACCATTGTTCACTGTCATGACAAAATTCTTTACCATTTGAGTGAATTCATCACCGGTCCTAAAACCCTAGCACATCTACAACAGAAATTCAAAACATACCTTTTGGTAATCAACACAAGATGCGGTTTCGGTCACATACTTAAAAACTCTAACTCCAGTAGACCAAATCAACTATCTAACAATTCAGACATCAAAATCCATGTGTAAGCATCATCAAACATTAATTGACATTGGTTTCCATCAATGACAACACAACTAACTAATCATGTCTTATTTCCTCTACCAGTACAATCATCAGCTCATCTACATCAGTTATGCCAATCATGCCAACAATCTCCCCCTTTGGCATTGATGGCAACACCAATCAGATATACAATCAAAGAGATCATATATAGACCAAACATTTTCAACTATGTTACCACATTATCTACCAACACTCCTCCTTTAGTCTTCTCTCTTTTCATTGTCTGATTTCTCTTTTCATTTCTTGTCCCCCTTTGACAACAATGCCAAAGGTAAAAATGCATCACTTGTCTTCAAATTGATTAGAGTTGTAAATCATATCATATTGCATCAGAGCCCCTCCCCCTATAGAGTAGCTCACATATTCATCAATCCTTAGTGAAAAATAGACATGAAATCCACAGGATTGATGCAACTCCAACATCTTAGTTCTTTCGGTGTAGGGGTCTAACCCCTAATTTACTTCTGAGAAACTCAAAAGTAGTCTTTGGCAATGGTTTAGTAAAGATTTCAGATAACTGATCTTTACTCTTCACATATTCCATCTTTACCTACTTCTCCTAAACCCTTTCTCTTAAGAAATGATACTTCAACTCTATATGCTTGGTTCTTGCATGAAGTACAGGATTCTTGGAAATATTTATTGCACTCATATTGCCACAATAGATAGTCAATGGTTTAGACATATCTATCTTGAATCCTTCTAGAACATGTCTCATCCATATGACCCACGTGCAATTCATGGATGCAGCAACATACTCAACTTTTATTTTAGATTGAGAAACACAAGATTGTTTCTTGCTTGTCAATGCTACAAGTCTTCCTCCAAGTAGAAAATCTCCACCGGTTATGCTTTTCCTATCATCCACATTGCTTACCCAATTTGCATCAATAAAAACATCTAAAGTGAAATCTCCTTTGCAAGGATACCATAATCCATAGTCTAATGCTCCTTTAAGATACCTGGAAGTCCTCTTAACAACCACCATGTGACTTTCTTTGGGCTCTTTTTGGAATCTAGCAACTAATCCAACATCATGAGCAATGTTTGGTCTGCTATGTACAACATAGTGTAGCTTTCCAATCATAGATATGTATTCTTTTTCACTAACATTAGGTGAATCTTCTTGTTTAGTCAACTTGTAGCCTGTTACCATCGGTGTTCCTACCGGTTTGCAATCTTTCATGCCAAAAGTCTTCAACACCTCTTTAATATACTTTCTTTGACAAATAAAGATACCCCCATTGAGTTGTTCGATCTGTAATCCAATAAAGAACTTTATTTCACTGATTAGGGACATCTTGAATTCCTGTTTCAGCTCATCAGCAAAATCCATAATCATATTATCATTGCCACCAAAAATTATGTCATCTACAAATACTTCAGCTATTAGCATCTTGTCTCCATCAGTTTTAAGATAAATATTACTATCCTCACTGGTACATTGGAATCCAATCTTGATCATCTGTGCATGTAATCTCTCATACCATGCTCTCGGTGCCTTCTTTAGACCATACAAAGCTTTATGAAATTTACATACCATGTCCTTATCATCGATCAAGGAAAAACCATCCGGTTGTTTAATGTATACATCCTCTTCTAGAATTCCATTCAAAACGGTTGACTTGACATCCATTTGGTATACTTTGAATCCCTTATATGCGGAAAATGCTAGTAGCATCCTTACTCCTTCCAATCTAGCAACTAGTGCAAAATTTTCATCATAGTCCTCACCTTCTTCCTGTGAATACCCTTTGCAAACTAAGCTTGCCTTATTTCTTACCACTTTTCCTTCTTCATTCAACTTATTCCTGAAGACCCATTTAGTTCCAATCACATTATTATTCTATGATCTAGGAACAAGTGACCGTGTCTGATTTTTCTCAATTTGATCTAATTCTTCATTCATTGCATTCACCCAGTCATCATCTTTCAGTGCTTCCTTTACTATCTTGGGTTCCATTGTAGAGATCAAACAAGAATTTTCTCTAATCTTCCTCCTCTTCTGCACACCTGCATTCTTATCACCAATTATTTGGTCCTGTGAGTGGTTTAATTTGACATATCTAGGTATAGTCTGTGTCAGTTCAAAATCTTCCTCTTTTGATTCTCTAGTCGATTCTCCACTTTCATTGTCACCGCTTACCGATTGAGCACCTAATATTGCATTTGTCAATTGATAATTATTCTATGCCTCTGGTTCAAAGATCACCAATCTTCCTTCATTATCATCCTTTTCAGGGTCTGACCTATTTGATCCTTCAGACTTATTTGACAAATCATCCACCTTCACATTAACACTTTCAACTATTTTCTTAGTTTTCTTATTGTAGCATTTATATGTTTTTCTCTTAGAAGAGTAACCTAGAAAGATTCCTTCATCAGATTTCGCATCAAACTTCCCAATGTAGTTATCCTTTTTAATAAAACAATGACTTTCAAATATTTTAAAATAACTAACACAAGGATTTTTACCATACCATAGCTCATAAGGTGTCTTATTGTTGCCTTTCTTTACAAGTATCTGTTTTAATGTATAGACTACAGTATTGACTGCTTCTCTCCAAAACATCTTAGACACATTACCTTGTAATAACATTGTTCTAGTAGCATCAACAATTGTTCTGTTCATCCTCTCTACCACGTCATTTTGTTGTGGTGTCCTTGGAGAAGACATATGTCTCTTGATACCATGTTCATCACAATACTTGACAAATTCATTAGATGTGAATTCTCCTCCTCGGTCTAATCTTAAACATTTCAAGTTTTTACTGGTCTCATTCTCAACTAGAGCTTTGAATGTTTTGAATTTACTAAAAACTTCAGATTTCTTAACCCACATCATCTTGGAATAATCATCGATAAAAAGCATGAAATATCTATAACCAAAATAGCTTTTTATTGTCATAGGGCCATAAAGATCAATATGAACCAAATCCAAAATTTCTCAAATGTACACTTCTTTCTCTTAAATGAAATAGAGGTCATCTTACCAATTTGATAGTCTTTACATATCACATTATCCGGTTTAACAATTTGTGGTAATCCTCTTACAATACTTGTCTTGCTTACCCTCACCAAGTTATCAAAATTGATATGACAACATCTCTTCTGCCACAACCAACTATCTTCCATTTTTGCAACTATACAATTATTGACATTAGCATTCAAATGAAATAAATTACCTCTTGTTTGTTTCTCGGTAGCAATCAGTTCACCATTTCCTCCAAGAATTCTGCAGATTCCACCATTAAACTCAAGAAAATAACCTTTATCATTGAGTTGTCCAACACTTAAACAGATTATGTTTCAGACCATCAACTCAAAATACATCACCAATATTATTCTTCCCATTGAAAGAAATAGAACCTTTACCTTTCACCATGCAAGGAGAGTCATTTCCAAATCTAACAACACCTCCATCAAATTCAATAAGAATAATAAACTTACTTTTCTCTCTGGTCATGTGGTGTGAACAACCACTGTCTATAATCCATTCATTATTGTTTTCTACATGAGAAATCAGTGCCTTCTCATCAGACAATTCCTCCTTTATAGCTACAAACACAATCTCTTCATTTTCATCTTCATCTTCTAATTCCTCATCAGTCACACCTCCATCCACTGCAACATAACAGTTTTTTATGTCTTTCCCTTTGAATTTATTGTACTTATATTTCTTATCGGTGTTAGGGAAGTTAGCAACAATATGACCAGTTTTACTACAAGAGAAATACTTTAAAGGTAGTTTTCATTTATACTTACCAGTACCTCTTGGAAATCTCTTATCTAACAGTGCTTCAAGTTACATCACTTGATCTTCATTGTCTTTACTTTCCCGATTACCTCCATGACTAGATCTGCACTCATGACTTAGACATACATTTTTTCCTTTTCTAGCAGAAGAACCTGTAACAAAGGATTTAAAAGAAGATTCAGTAGATTTTGTTACACTATTGTCAAAACTATTTAACTCAAAATCTATAAGATTACTGATCAAAGAGTCAACAGTTACCTTATCCTTTGAAATGGATCTCACTTCTTGGATTGTTGATACTCTAATATCATACTGAGGTTGAAGAGTTTTGATATTTTTTCTTACCACCAAATTATCATCAATTTTACCACCAACACCTTTTATGCCGCCAACAACTTCTTTAATTCTATGACCATACTGTGCAATATTCTCTCCTTCTTGCATTCTCATGTCATCGAATTTTCCTCTCAAGCTTTCCTCTTTTTCTCTTTGTACATGCTCATCTCCTCCATAGATTGTCTCTAATTTTTCCCAAACCTCATGTGCACTTTCCAATCCTTGAACATCAATATATTCAAAATCAAATAAAGTACTTACAATAGTGTCTAGGGCTTGCATGTTCTCTTGTTGCTCTTTAAGTTCATCTGGTGTCAAAGGTGCAGTAGTAGGAGCCACATATACTGTTTCAACATGTTCCCAGAATTGAGCACCAAGACCTTTAAGATATATCTTCATTTTGTCTTTCCAGATCTTGTATTTGTCCTTGTTGAACTTAGGACCTTCTTTATTAATCATCTTGACTGCCTCATAATATTTTCCTTAAGCGGTTAAGCTTTGTGCACACAGAGGACCAAAGCTCTGATACCAATTGTTAATCCTATGAAGATTCAGTTAATATTGAGAGTCAGGGGTGAATCAGTATTAACACCAACTGAAACTTTGAACTCAAATCATACTTAAATCAAATTTGAAACCTCTTAACTAATATCTCAACTTCTATAATCAGATCTAACAGTCTCTTAATCAAATTTTCTTAAAACATTAATCACAACCATCAATACTTTTGCCTCTTAAGCAGTCATACCAATTTGATTATATACCAACTAATCAATCTTATTAAATTCTTTCTCTAACCATTTCTTATCAATACATGTAATCTCTGATAAAATTTAAATAAAATAAAATGACCGATGTCTCAAAAATAATGCATGAAACATAGACAATATGAAAATACATTCCACACATGAACACCAAGATTTTTGACGTGGAAACCCAAATGGGAAAAACCACGACGGGAATTGGTACCCACAATAATTTGTACTCTTTTTAAGTATGCCCTGTTAGGATCTTAGCCTGATTAGGAGCTTACAATACACCGGGTTAAGAGTAGACCCTATTAGGAGTCACTTGGTTAAGGGATTTGCCTGTCAATCCTGTTAGGAGCTTAATGGTCTATTAAGATCAACCTTGTGAGAGGATATTAAAACCCTTTTTGAGAGCTGCCTTGTTAGGACCTACCCAATTAAGGGATTTATGTTGTTGTAACTTTTAGGGAACAACAGTGGAAAGTGATCTATTACTTTGCACTTTCATCTTGCTAAATCACATCCAGTTATGCTTCACAGTCTGCAACACTCAAGCAAATCTTTATTTTCTTTGGGACACCTTAACTCATTTTCCTAATACCACCGACACATAAAACATCTGTTGTGTCGTCCTAAATAGCCATCACAACTAAGTTAGCCACAAAACCTAATTACGTCTTGAATTATAAATACAGATCATATCAAATCATTGTCCAAATCATTACAACAATTTACAATGCAATATCAACTATTGATTGATCATAACTCATCACAAAAATCTGATCTGTACAGAAGTCAAAATCTTAGAACATTTTGCTAAGCACTTTGCACATTCCCAAGAAATTCCACCATCAATTGCGCCAAAACATAATTCAAATCATTCACATCGGTTGTGCCATGTTACCACCTTCATGTAGATTCACCATTGATCACCGTCATAACAAAATTCTTTACTGGTTGGGTGAATTCATCAGTGGTCCTAAAACCCTACTAAAACCCTAGCACATCTTCATCAAAAATTCCAAAAATGCCTTCAGATAATTAATAGAGGATGTGGTTCCGATCACATCTGCAAATCCATCATACAAGCTTATATTTTAAACCACAAGTCTCCAGCCAACACCGATTTCCTGATTCCATCAAAATCTTTGCTTTATCGGTTGAAGTCCTAATTCTCAGTCCAGTCGGTAAACCCTGTCATCCTTACAAACTCTAACTCCGGTAGACCAAATCACTTATCCAACAAGTCAGCCATCAAAATCCATCTGTAAGCATTATCAAATATTAATTGAGAATGGTTGACATCAATGACAACACAAGTAACTAATCATGTCTTCTTTCCTCTACCGGTACAATCATCAACTCATCTACATTAGTTATGCCAATCATGCCAACATGTATGTGGGAGGTTCTTGCAAATGATCTCTTAGAAGTGGTGGAAGAATCTAGGGAGGGATGATTTGTCTTAAAATAATTTAAAAATACCTTTATTACTCTCATACGTAAGAAGGAGGAAGTGTAGTCTTTTAGTGATTTTAGACCTATATCACTATGCAACACAATCTACAAAACCATTTCTAAGGTTATCATGAATAGGTTGAAGGTGATTTTGGACTTAGTCGTCTTTATGGAGCAAAGTGGTTTTTCTCCCAATCGTTCAATTTATGAGGGTGTTATTGGAGCTCATGATGCAATGGTTATAATATAAAGCAAGACAATGTAAGAAATGAGATGATAATTAAAGCATCAAAAGCTTCAGATGAAGATTCAAATGATGAGACCCTGAATGAGATGGAAGCAAATTTTGTGAGAAATTTTCAGAGAGGAACTGGAAAGTATAAAGTTATGTTACCCCTTAAATGTTTTAAGTGTGAAAGGATTGGTGATTATGCATCTAGATGTCCAAAGAGAGGAACAAAACAAAATTTTAAGGAAAATAAAGGAAAGTTCAGTAAGAAAGCCTACTATGTTAGAGATGATGCTGGTATTTCAGATGATGAGTCAGATTATGAAAATGGTGATTTTTTGTTCTTGGTTGAAAAAGATGAAGCTAAACTTAGCAATAATAAGGAGATGTCTAAAGTAGTTGAAACTATTGCATCAACATTTCATGTTAGAAGAGACAGAAATGAATGGTTGATTGATAGTGGATGTTCAAATCTAAAAAACCTAGACAAACTCTATACCTCAAATTGCTTAAACTTCTAGCCTTGACAAATCAATGCATATTACCTTGTCAATCAAGTTTTTCATAAGATTTCTGAAACACATATTTTATGCCACTCAATCAAAACAAAGAAATAACACACTAAAACAAAGTGTAAACACTATCCTCCTAAACATGCAGATATAAATAATTGATTGACTTGTCACATTGAAGACCAAAATAAATATCCCTCTCAATATATAGATCTGCATGATGATACATGAACAAAACTTAAATTTACTTAATAAAATAAGCATAAACCATATGCTCCCAAAATAAAAATAGATTGGCTTCAATATCATTAGGTAGGTCAACATTATATGTTAACAAAACAAACTAAAACTTTCATATTAGTTTGCAAACTTCTACCACAGTTGTAGATAGCTTTTTGGATTATTATTGAAGGCAATTATTTCTTAAAACTTTAAAAAAGACAAAAGACAATGTTGTCCATCACTTTCAAGCATTTTATACTCCAAGTTGTGGTAAGACACAACACTCCAATTACAATAGAAAACCCAACTGTAAAGCTCATTCCCAGGATAACTGCCCACCATATATATTCTCTTCTTCTTCATCTATCTTTTCACTATTTATTTCTGGCAGAATGCTTGTGGGACAAGATTTACTTTTTGGAAGGCCACAAGAGGATGTATTGAGTTGGAGGTTGGATAAGTCTGAATTGTATGAAAAGAACAATGCATTGAATATCTAGAATCACCCCCCTTGTGGTATCTTTCTTGAAAGATTATTGTGGAACACATCCAGGCACTCCAAGAATGTGAGAAATTGTAGCTCCAAAAATATATTTCTAGAGAGTGTTGTGTGAGAGATCAAGCGACTCTAGCTGTAGCATTTTTCCCAAACTCTTCGGAATTTCACCCGTAATATGGTTTCTTGAAATATGAAGAATAACCAAACCCTCGAGAAATCCAATGTTTGGAGGAATTGCACCTGCTAAATTGTTGTTTTACAAATCAATACATTTTACCAGTGCCAATGATCTTACATACTGCATATTTTGTCCCTTGTTAATGATTGCCACTCAATCCATAGAAATTAAGTAGTCAAAAGTACTAGCTTTAAATATTTTACTTGTTACTATTCAGTTTTTAATGGCCTACAAAGATGAAATGGCGACCAAAATGATTCCTGAAAATTTGTTGGATGAAAGATCCAAGATTTGAAGAAGTTGTAGTGTTGTAACTTTTGAAGGTATTATGCCTTCAAAATTATTTGATCTCAAGGTCAAAATATTAAGCTTTGAAAGATTCCCTATCCAAGTTAGAATGACCCCCCTCATTTTGTTATTGCTCAAATCTAATATCTCCAACTCCTTATTGTTTGCAAGACAGGATGGGATATACGGATTTAGTCCATCTCCACCCAATTTTAATGTTTGAAGAGAAAGCATGTCTCCAAGCCCCTGTCATAACTTGCCCTCCCAACAATTGTTCTTTGAGTTCAACATCTCAAAAGAGCTATTTTTCAAACAAGCGGGAATCTTACCTGTAAGCTTGTTATTTGAGAGATCCACAATCTCTGTTTGGCATATAGATGGTGGAATGCTATTGTTAAGTAATTTCAAGAGAGAGACAAATATGCAAGACTAGAATATTCTAGTGGAATGGATCCACTAAGTTGATTCTCTGACACGTCCAAATACAACAGGCCATCAGTATGGAGCGGAAGCTGGCCTTGTAAATTATTGCTATACAAATCTAGACTCCCCAGTCAACTTCCCTTCAATGAATGGTGTAGAAATCCTATAAGGTGATTATTAGAAAGATTGAGATTCTAAAGAGAATTGATAGCCCATATCCACTAGGGAATATTTCATGCAAGACTGCAGTTGGGCAAATCCAAATAGCTAACCCAATATTGAGTTATTAGGAATGTTGGAATACCACCCTTCCAAGTTACATGACCTTAAACCCAACATTTCCAAACAAAATATTAGAATCTATGTTGGACTAAACTTGGTAGTTAAAAGATTATCAAAAATGTCTAAATGGATGAGCTGGGTGAGATTATCAAGGCGAGACTCTGAAAAATCCCTACTTAACCAGTTGGAGTATAGGTACAAGTTATTCAATTTAGGAAGTTTGGAAATGTTGAGAGGGATGGAACCTTCTAAGTTGTTGTTTCTTAGATAAATCCATTCTAGAGGTAAGAGTTAGTTAATTGAAGGGGTTAATTAAAGGGGGCAATTTACTCATCAATGCATTGCAACTCAGATCAAGATTTGTAAGGTAGTGAAGCATATTGGTGGGGATAAAATAATTCCACTTAATTGATTGTAACTCAAATCAACATATTGGAGATTCAGAAACACAGTCAACGGCATTGGAGGAATGGGACTATCCAACTAGTTATGGGATAGACTAATATAGGCCAAAGGAAAAGGTCTTCCTAACAAAGGTCTATCCCCAAATTGTGGGATGTACCCTCTTAACATGTTATTATAGAGATACAATTCTATAAGTGTTGTGATATTTGCCATAGTAATTGGAATAATTTTGTTATGACACAATGAGAGATCCAAGACAGTTAATGAGGAAATGTTCGAAACATAATCTGGAATACTTCCTCCAAATATTGTCTCTAAAAGTTTGAGGGTGTGAAGAGAAGAAGAGTGTTTGGGTAGAATGCTAGACAGATTCCCTCCCAGAACTTTGTTCCAAGACAAGTCCAGTAGTTGCAGTCTTGGAAGGCTTAGTAGGGCAGAAGGGATTGTACCATTGAATTCATTGTCATTAAGTTGGAGGTGGGTGAGATTAGTGAGGTTGGAAAGGGAAGGGGTAATTTCTCCAGAAAGATCACATTAGAACATTTGAAGATGGGTTAGAATGCACATGGTGGAGAGACAATTGTCCAACTCATTTCTTTCTATTATGGATTTTAAAATTTATAAATTTAATCTAAAAAGGTTTCCAATGGATGCATCAGTTCTAAATGTCGACGTTAATGGATCTGTGTATACATTGATTAAGCATAATTAATTGCAACTATCTAATCAAAATTCAAAAGATTTGAAATTTGAAAATTTGAAAATCTAGGCGGGCTTTGCTTCAGCGCAAGTGTCAAAGTAGAGCACAAATGTTGATGCATCTATGTAGGTGTTGATGCACCAAAAACCCAAAAATTTTGACTAATTTATGTAAGGACAAAAAATAAACAAATGTTTTTGTTCCTTTTAAAACCTTTTGTGCTATTTTTATTCTTTTTAAATTTTGGAGAAAATAGGAAAATCAAATCTAAGCTCAAAACTAAGTGTCTAAGGACACTATGCGGAAATGTTGAACAATAGGTAGATACGTTGAACAAGATAAAACCTACAAAAAAGTGGGATAAATTTCAAATTTAAAAAGGAGACGTCAATCCCTGGTGGAAATTTTGAAGCAGCTAGGGCAAAAATGTTGAAGTACAGGTTGAAATGTCGAAGCGTCAACCTACGTTCTAAACTCACAAAAATGATTAGTTTTAAGGGACATGGGTCCCACCAGGCATGCCAAAATGAACCAAGAGAAAACAAGGTGATGATAAAAAGGTTAGATTAAACCAAAATAAAGCATGAAACCCAATCCAATGCACAAAAAACCTTTATACCTTCACAATGTGATCTCTTGCTCCTCGGATTAGACCTTTGGTGAAGTGAAGAATGCAACCCTTCCACACTTGATTGGATCAGTCCTAGGAAAGGATTATGGGTTGCTCTCCAAGATTGCACAACAAAGATAAAAGCGATTGAGTGGTGGATTCTTAAGAGATGGATATGGATGTCATGGAAGCTAAGTGATAATTTGCTTATAGTGGGGGTGCTTGGAGTATGATTTCTAAAACTAAAAGGCCAGCATGAGATTGCGTAAATTGGAGATGTCAAATGAAGGGGAGGAGATCCCAATTTATAGACTTGAGAGAGGAGAAATGGATGGTTGAGATTGAAGATGAATCAGGGGTGGAGATTGAAGGAGAGGGAGTAGATGGATGGAGGAGACAATTACATGACTAGGTGTGGAGACCAAGAGATTTTCCATAAAGGCATTTCTTTTCTTCACACTCCACAAGGCATATGGGGAAGAGATCCCCCAAGTACATTGGGAAAAATAAAAAGGAATTAAAAATTCCTTGGGAGATTGATAGGGAATTAAAATTTTCAAACTAATGGAGTGCATGGGGAAGGGAAATGAGAAAAGGAATTTAAAATTCCTTGGGAAGGTGAGAGGGATAGGAGAATGTGAGATTTTGAATTTATTGAAATGACCCAATTAGCTGCATTTAAGGTTGGAAGGTGAAGAAGTGATAAGTCGATTTATCCATTTATGGTTATTGGTTGACTTGGCGGCTAGTCATGAGGATTAGCCAATATAAAATAATTAGGAAGGTGATTAGGTGGGATAATGAGAGATTAGGAGACAAGTGGGATCTATAGGAGGATTTGACAAGAGGAGAGAGAATGAGTGGAGGAATTGAAAAATTGAAGAATAATGCTAAACATGATTATGAGGGATTCTAGAAAAATTGATTAGGCTAATGAAGAATTGGGGAAAGTAATTTGTAGGAATCACATGACTAAGTTCATTAATTATCATTAGTTAACTAAAAGGGAGTTTACAAGAATTAGTTAGTCTTGGAAACTTTAGAATAATAGGGGATAATCAATTTATTGAATAAATCAATTATTGGGCTATAGTGACAAGATTAATTAAATCAAATTTAATTATTTCTGAGAAGAATAAAGGGGGAACATAATTAAATTGATTAATTACATAGAAAAGATAAAATTAATTAAATATTTAATTTAATTAGTTTTGGACATCTACATTTTGCCCCTCTTTTATGCAATAGAAAAATTGGCGATGGGTAAAAGAAAAGAAAAAGATGTCCCAGCATGAAGACGCGGGTGGTGGATGCCCCCTCGAGAATTTAACTGGGAACTTTGAAAGAAATTTTGGGAAAATTCTCAAAAAGAAGAAAATTATAGAAGTGAAGAGGAAAATAATGACGAGAGGAGAAAGTGTGTGAATTTGTAGAAGGATGAGAAAATAGGCTATGGGGGGGCCTATATAAGCCACATAGGGCACAAGGAAGGGTCATTGTCACATACACCTTTAGAGATCACAATGAGTACAAAGTCCTAGAAAAGAGATGGATCACATTCCCATTCACGAGCAGTGTGCAAAGACTCTAGTGATGGTAGAGACTAGAGGAGTATGACCCACTGGTAGGTACCCTGGCTCCACTTCATACTTTAGTAGTTTAGAGTATTTATTAGGGTCAATAAACTGGGTAAAAGTGTCATGGTGCGGAGGCATTGATCATCATTTCAACATCTCTGCAAGGGTTCAACGTCTCCCTAGGCGAACAACACATAAACAAGCATTGAAAGGGCTAAGGAAGGGGATCGACGCAAGTGCTTGTAGTCTAACGCAAGCACAGGAGACAAGCACCAATTAGGCTTAAAAGGGCCAAATAGGGGGCAGAGACTGTGATTCAAAATCTTCGCCTGTGGTGCAACGTATGCATCACGGTTTTGATGCCTCCACTGGGGATGAATCAACGTCTCTTCTAGGGAAGCAAACAGATATAGAATGAGGATCAAGAATGAAGGATAATAGGTTCAGGGGGCTCATAGAGGCCCCAGGGAAGGCATAGGATAAGAAATAGGCTATAATACGCTAGGCTAGGGTAAGATAGGATAGGGTTATGAAGGTTAATGAAGTGAATTGCCTAGGTGCAAACAGATGAGGGGCCACTTACATCATGAGAGCATTGGCCTCCTACTATGAGGTTATATAGGAAATTCTAGTCGAATGAGAGGGAGATCATGAGTGCAGTGGGATTAGGTTTCATCGAGAGATGGCCCAAGATCAAGGCACACACGGCTATGATGACTGCACTGGTGGAGCGATGGGATAGCTAGACTTCCACTTTCCATCTTCCCACTAGGGAGGCTACCATCACATTGCTAGACGTCTAGAAGATCTTGAAGATCTCCATCTAAGGCATCATTCCAGAGTATAGATTGGATGGAAAAGACTACTATCTACGACAGGTGTGTTAGCACACAACCCTACCCATGGAGGGGACGAGGATGCACCTAGGCGAGCCATGGAGATTCGACACATCCCATGGCTTGTAATATTTATTTATGGATTGATTAGTGGAAGGATGGTGCCAGACCTGAGTGGACATGGATTCTCAATTGGATGGGCTATATCTGCTTACTATATGGTCCAGGATTGTGTGACATACTATTGGGGTGCAATGATGCTAGGGGAGTTGTACCACAATATACTTTTATGTTTATATGGGGATTACCAGAAGCTAGGTATAGGGGTTACACTACTCCATATCTGGGCATGGGAGCACATTTTAGTAGGTCTATCGGTAGGTCAAAAGGAAAGACAATGACAATTCCCATATGTTGATAGATACAGAGGCCTGTTAAATTATTACTACTTGAGAGACATGTGGTTTTGGAGGTAGATTTTTGATGAGATGACATTCTTCTATTGGTGCCCCTACATGGACTATGAGAGCTGGAGAGAGGATTGGTAGCTAGCATGGGTACAAACAGAGTGTTGGCTTTACGGGAGATCAGTCTATGTCATTGATCACTATGCACCACATCGAGTCATGCGTTAGTTCGGACACATGCAGGAGCTAAAGGGCTATGAGAGGTTATACCTACATATCACACGGGAGGCTGGGACATGGTGATAGGCACTCAGACCATTAGAGGCCTGGATTAATTGGGAGACAACTTATACTATTGTTTGAGATGAGCATTACCAAGTGAGTGAGGATATTGGATGTTTAGTGATGTACAACTATTGGTGGGATGCTCACAGGCTAGTTCGATTGAGTATCCCCAGAGATTTGGAGGTCAATGATCTATGATTGTCAGTTGATGAGGTTGTATAGGGAGACAAAGATGGATCATCAAATATGGTGGGAGTAGGAGGATGAGGTCAAAGATAGGGAGGGGGAGGGCAAGGGAGAGGACAGGCTCAACAGACAGGATGAGGGAGATAGGAGGTACCCCAAGATGAGGTACCACTGCAGCTATAGGTAGCAGTAGCACAAATTGGATAGGCGTCTAGGGAGGGAGAGGGTGCAGACCTGATGGACATTCTAGATGTACAAGTCTAGGATGAGTGGTGTGCATAGGGCAGTGGAGTAGGCTAGGACATCTAGCCTACAGTTGAAGGTTCATAGACACAAGAGGGAGGCAGAGCACTTGACAGAGAACCTACAGTCATTTTGGGTAGAGGTGTTGGCTCTGAGGGAGGAGAGGGAGGAAACATAGTATCTTTTGGAGGAGGCCAGGAGTGGGGGAGCTATCTGTTAGGGTTCCCATAGATACTGAGAGGGGGGGGTGAATTAGTGTCTGACGGGTAATGAAATTTTCTTAAGACAAAACATGCAGAACATAAAGTAACAGTATACCGGTATGCAAGAATTAATGTAATTAATAGAATCAAAAACATCCACATGAAAAGAACACCATAACACAAGATGTTTAACAAGGAAACCCAATGTGGGAAAAACCTCAGTGGGATTTGTGACCCACAATATTCACTTACTAGACAATAAGAGAATATTACTTACAATAGGGGCCTACACATGCAGGAAGGCCAACTGCCTAGAGCACACTGCTCAGAAAGAAGTCACACTGACTTACAATGAGGATTATGCTAATCCAATATTTTGTACTGCTTTATAATAGCATCTTCAATGCCAGATCCAGTACTGGTTCTTGCTCTGTTCTTTACATATACCCTTGACCTATAATTCGCACATTAGGTCTACCTAATAATTTTCTTTATGATTCCTATCCATGTCTTAGAAATTTCTACAATGATCTCTTTTATATACAAGAGTCATTTTACAATTTGCCAAGTCAGCTTACAATAATAAACAAAATATTACATATCAAAAATCTTGTCGGCCTCTGTGTCGGTATACATCTTTTCTTTTGTTCCGGTGTACATCTTTTCTTCTGTGTCGGTGTACATCTTTTATTCTATGCCGGTGTCAGTGTAGAGTGATCTTGCTGATGCTGGTGCACTGTCTCGCTTGAATAATGCTTTGCCTATAGAATGTCTTGCGGGTGCCATAGGATTGCAAGGTTGCCTATGTAATGCTTTGCCGGTATAATGTCTTGCCGGTGCCATAGGATTGCAAGGTTTCCATCAATGACAAAACCTTCAATCACACACAATGTCTCATTGGAGTGTCCATATGCCAACAATTTCCCCCTTTGGCATTGATGGCAAGACTCATGAGAAATTTCAAAAAGATATCCAAAAATGTGTAGACCAAAAAATTTACCAAAAAAAGTGAGTGACTCCCCTTGAGCATATGATCCCTGTGTTTTTGAATTTTCTCATCCTACTACTCCCCCTTTGGCATCAATGACAAAGGTTAGTAGAGTTTGTAGTTATACCAGTCCATAACCTCAACCTTGTAGCTAGGTAGTTATTATCTGAAAAAGATCTCCCAAAATTAAGTTTATACCATCCATAAACTTCTTACTGTCTTTTATTGATGTCTCAGTTCTTTTTACAGTGCCGATGAGATGTTGCAAATGCTCTGCCAGTGTTTTACTTCCCTATGTTAATGCCTCTGAGATTTCCTTCCGCAAAGATGCTAAATAGTCCAATCTTGGACTTAGTTTAGATCTCAAATGTTTTGCCTTGTTTATTATTCTCTCTTTCTCTCTTTCCAATTTGAGCAATTCTTCCTCAAAATTTGCTATCTTCTCTTCAAAAACTGATAATGAATTAGGTGAGTTGACAAAATTGTCTGCAAGTTTATTTATCTCATCCTGTGCCTTGCTTATTTTCTTGTCAATATCTATAGTCAAAAGGTTTGTTTTACATGTATCTTTATACAGATTCTTATACTCTTTTAACAAACTACACAGTTCCGATAGAAGTGTGTCAAAATCTCTGTTACACTTCTTTATTCCTTCCTCAAAGAATTTATGTTTCTCCTTTTCTACAATTTCCTTTATAGATTCTACCTTTATTTGCTCAAAATTTCCAGAAATATATTTAAATAGTGTATCCAACTATCCTAAAGAATCTTTATTGTCTATGTTACAATTAGGAGCTATTGATTTCAAAAATGGGATTGAATCATCTATTGCTTTGTAAGCTTGTGAGCTATAATCAGTTATTTTCTTGATGGATTCAAGTAATACCTCAGTTACATTTGATGGTGACCCAACAAACTGAGTACCGGTGGAAGTGACCATACTTGTATTGACCTTTGGCAGGTCAGTTTGTGTCTGCATTTCCTTAAGCACTGGTTTTCCTGCTTCATTTCTTACTGATGGCATCTGTTCTGGAGCCTTTAGCTCTGTCGGTTTCTATGTTTGTGCTTCAGATTCCATCTTTTTCATTGTATCTGCTGCCGATTGCTCTGTATTTCCTATTGTCGGAGGCTCACTAGCCATATTTGTCTTATCTGTTGTATCTTTATCTACCACTATGTTGATCTTCTGAGTATCAACATTCACAGTATATAGGACTTCAGGATTAGTATTGCCATCCTCTGTATCCACGCTCTCAGCTGTCGGTTGATCTTCAGTAGTTGTTGATTTTACTGGTGGAGTATTTAAAGGAGGTGGGGGTAAGTTGTCTCTAACCTTGATACTTGGTGGTCCACCAACTTTACCTTTCCCCTTGTCTCTATCTTTCTGATAAACTTTAATAGGCTTGGGATTCCTATATTCTTCTTGTTTTTCTTTTTCAACCAAAAATGTGTCCCAATGATTTTCTGTTTCCTCTGAAACCTCTGTAACTCTACCTGCCATCAGTGAAATTTGCCGGTGTGCAGTGGAAAAAACTATCCGGTTAGCCTGAGCTATCAAATCATCAATTTCTTTTGGGGAGTTTACCAGATATACTGCAAGTAGTTTTTCTATTTTTATTTTCTTGTCCAATTCAATTACTCCTTGCCTTCTGGCCTCAAGTCTTTTGTATAGGTCATCAGGGATTTCATCTAAGACTTGCATCAAAAACTTTTTAAACATGTCCATGTGTAATATTACACTCTCCTCAACTTGCCCTTTCTCATCATCCGATAGGGTGTCATAAATTTTCCCTATGTTCTTCAGTTTTCCTTCCTTTGTGATCTCATTTAACAAAATTTCTAGAGGTGCCAAGTCAGTTGTTGCCTTTTTCTTTTTCTTAGGGGTCAACTTCTTTTTAGGTGTGACCTTTCTGACTGGAGATCTCACAGCTTGTTGCTTCTACCTTGTCCTTCTAGGTGAAGGAGTGGTTGCCGGTGAGGGATCTCTTTTCATAACAACTCTGTCCACCAGCTGTCTCTCCAGTATATAGGGCATCCGCCCAATCAGATACCTGCTCCGGAAGGTGTAAGGAAGCTCCACTGCGTCATCCTCCCACTCCTCGCATCCCAGATATGGCCTCCAGATGACTACGTCAATGTCATCTATCACTCGCTGCCAATGCTCTAACCTGCCAATCCGTGGCTGCGAAGTGATCATGTCATACAGATGAACAAAACTCCATCCATGACCTCTCCCTCTGAAATGTATCGGTCGTGTAATAGGCAGATGCTCGTACGCCCAAACCTGCAGTAGTGTCACTCCACAGCCCAGTCCCACTGATCCATGGTATACAAACTGGTGAAGCTCATAATACAGGTGGGCCAACACACATGGACCCCACGCATATCTGGTGTGCTGCGTCACCAGTGTCTCCAGTGCTCCTCCCCAGCCCGCTACCAACCCCTGTGTCACCCTGTCCGGACATAGGAACCCACTGATAGCTCCTCCGATCACAGCTGGCAAGGCTAACCCTGTCGCGGTCATGGTGTCCCATGCCACATGTCCTGCTCTCATCTCTAGGTCGGGATCCTGAAACACCCGTCTCAAAGCCTCTCTATCTCCATCACGATCATATGGAATCAGATCTCCATCAATCGGTATATGCAGTATCCTGTAAACATCCTCAAGGGTGACTGTCATCTCACCCATCGGCAAATGAAATGTGCAAGTCTCTGAATGCCATCTCTCGGCCAGCGTAGTCAGCAAACCCATGTTTGCCTGAAACTCAGGCACATACAGCATGTGTCTCAAACCCATCTCCTCGATGGCAGCTCTATCCTGAATTGACAACTCCGGTCGCAACCTCTGTGTCGACGGGAATCTCTCCCGTGACTCTAACATAGGCAAATACTCCTGTAGTCAAACAAATCAATCATGTCAGTCATTGTGGCATTCACTGTTCATCACAAAATGCTACCTTTTATCTAAATGCATATGGTTATCTATCTTAGTGACACTCACTGTTCATCACAAAGTGTTGCTTCTATCCTAGTAGTACTCCCTGTTCATCACAAAGTACTACGTGTGTGACACTCCCTGTTCATCACAAAGTGTTACTCACATTTTGCACTCCTTGTTCATCACAAAGTGCTGCTCATACTTTGGGTACTCCCTGTTCATCACAAAGTACTCTATCTTGGTGCTCCCTGTTCATCACAAAGTGCCTTGATCTATCCTAGTCTTCCTAGAGGACCTACTTGAGTGTATCCTCTCAGCAACTTATCCAATCGACAGCATATGTTCATCACAGAACTGTCGATTTGACCTAGAAGATGCAAATTCATACTTTTCAAATGCAAATGCACTTTCCTGACATAAACGCACATTTATTACATTACCTAGTATGCATTAATGACAACAATAAATGCATCAAAGTATGAGGAGGTTTTGTGGTACTCACCGGCTCTCCTGCCTCCGCTGGCCTCTAGAATCGGCGAACACGGTCGAATCTGTGAACAAAAGCCATCGCTGCTGACTGCTGTTGCTCTTTTCTCTCTCTGCACTTTAATCTCTTGGATGTGTAGATGACAATGAGGATGTATTTTCCCCTGTGGTCTATTTTATAGACTACCCTAGCCCTAGCCCTCACCTCCCGAGTCAGTCTTCATTATCCCGTGACTCTGTCACTTTATCCGGCTAGTCCATTCTATCCTGTCTTTCTTATCGAGAGATTGTCTGCAATCTTTTCAGACATTTTCATCCAATCTCTCGAGGGGGCATATCATTCCCATTCTGGGGCAACTTTGTATCAGTTCATCTTATCTTCTTTGAAACAACGCGACAAGCTGCATTGTCTCAAAGAGGGGCAAAATGTAGACACCCAAAATTGTCATGTCTAATTAAATAAATATTTTATTTATTTAATTATCTAAGCCTAATTCTTCTATTAATTAAATAAATCCTTATTTATTTAATTAATTCATTTATCCTCTTCTAGCCTTATTTCTCATTTAAATAAATACATTTATTTATTTAAATTATCCTTTTCCTAAATTAAATAAATATTTTATTTATTTAATTATCCCATTTCCTCTATTAATTAAATAAATCTTTATTTATTTAATTAATTCATTATCTTTTTCTACACATGACACATGTCATTCATCTCTTAATTCCTACATTACCTACCTCTTTCATTATTTTACTATTTCTTCTACCTACCCTCTAATCCTAGCCGACCTCCTTTTTTACACCTCTCAATCTTATCCCTCCATTTCATATAGTGTCTTCTATTTAAGGAGATGCCTTCTTCATTATCAAACCCTAATCACTCATGCTAATGACTAATCTTGAAGACTTGGCTACACTACGATCCTACTTGCAACCACATTCCGTTCTTTGTTGAGCTCTTGTGCATATAAAAATCTGAGAGCAAATATATCAAGCAAGATCAATGGAGATAGGAAGAATGGAGATTCAAAACCCTATTGGATATGTGATGGTATAATCTTTGTGATTTCATTTGATTTGCATTGTCTTAGGTAATCTTCATATGTTATGGTGGATCTTTATTGTTGTTAGGCTAGGGTTTGGTGGTTGAATTCATTTGGCCTTTCAATCTTGTTATTATTGTATCCATTTTCACCATATACATTTTGGCATGCTCGGTGGGACTCTTGTCCGTTTGCATTTAACTTTCTTGCTGCAGATTTTGCATTTTTGAAGTTGCAGATCGGACATTTTTCGATGACATTTTAGGTTTTTCCGTGTCTGCGAACTTTCGGATCGCGTCTTTGATTTTCAAGCGCGTTTGTGGAATCTGGAATCGCGTCTGTGTTTTCGACATGTTTTATTTTGCAGGTTTCAGAAAGGAGCGTCTGTGTTGTGTATACCCGCGTCTCCATTGGAGAAGGGCGTCTGTGATTTTAAAGTACGTCTGTGAGTCACAGAACCGCGTCTGCGTCAATTTTCGGATTTAGGGTTTCAGATCTGGTTTAATTTTGGACTAACCCTTTCAGATCTAGCTAACTAAGTTTGTGCAGCTTGTCTTGGAGGCAAAACATTTTTGTTGAAGGCCCCTCTTTCACAAAGTCTTTTGGGTTTCTAAAATTTACCTAACTTCTGTGCTTGCAGGAAGGGGTGATCATTTGAAACAACCCAAACTACTAACAAATTTTGTTGCAGGTCCTTGGCTAGGGTTTTAAAATTTTGTTGTGTGCCTTGTTTTCATAGACTAGCAAACACCTCCATTGGTGCACTAAAATTGAATCATTGTCTTTTGTGTCTTGAGCAATAGGCTCTTTTTGTTTAATCTTTAGAGGGCCTGTCTTCCCGTGTGGTCATTAGGACTACTAGTGAGAAGAGAATGACCCAAGTGGTAGCAAAAGAAAAGCCATCTTCTTCCAAACCACTATAAATAAATGTATTCATGGTGAAAACTATGAATAATGTGTGTTGATTAGTTCATACCGACACTATGTCTCCCCATAAACCCGTTTGATCAAATTTATTTGATCATTTGTAGGGCGTAACCCCTACTGGCTGGGAGCCTTCTGTATTTACAGAGCTGAAAGTGTCGCATGTATGGCCACACGAGCGGATGCCCTTACTAGCACCTTTTTGTTTTAGAAGCCCAAATCCTTCTAGTTGTTGGGGCAAGAGATCGGACCTCTGGTAGCGGCCCACACACATACGGTTCTTAGTAGAGATACAAAGTTCGCCATGGGGAGTTTTCATGGGGACTGATGCTTGGCTGACTCGAGAAGTGAGTGTCGAGGGTGGAGACAATGAGGTCAAGCATCTAAGTATCCGCTCTGAATAGCGTAGCCTCGGGGGTAAAACCCTATGTGGGATCAACAACTATTGTCTTGGCCAGCCATAAGAATTGTGCTTGACTTATGCTAAACATTCAAACATTCAAGACCAAACAACAAAACATTGTGTCTTTTGTGTCTTCAAGTGTATGCAAAACATTTTACATCAAACAACACACTTTTGGGAGTCTAAACACTTGCAAACATTGAGTCCTCATCAACATTGTGTCTTCTTGTCACGAAAAACAGTCAAATAGTCGGATTTGGTCACAACAAAACAACTTCACAGATTGGAAAAATTGCACGAAGTTTACAGAAACGCGTCTGTGTCTGTTTTAACCGCGTCTGAGTCATCTAAGCACGTTTGTGAAGGGCATAATAGCGTCTATGTGTCTAGCAGCGTCTGTGTCGAACAGAGACACGTCTGTGTCTGGGAATCGCGTCTGTGAAGTATACAGAAGCGTCTGTGTCCAGAATTGAAAATTTTTACAGTCCAGCAAACAAAAGAAATCAGTTTCGAAATTCTTGAGCTTCCTAGGTTGTTTCTCCAGGTTTCATTTAGCATTCAACCTGTCTTTAGGTCTCACACAGTCCATCAGTGCTTTACATCTCTCATTACATTCACAATTGTCTAAACTTGGGTCAAAAGGTCACTTGCTTGTCCTCATCATACTTTGTCAACACACTACATACAACTACACTTTGCTAAGTGGTCCCTCATCAAGGTTTCTTACCTTTTGGGTCTCATTTGGTCTTACTTAGAGTCAAGGTCAGCTTACCTCATCAAGAGAAACTATCCTCTCTTTGGAAGTCACACCTACTCTACTACATACATACTTGGTCTTACATTTTGGACATTGCAAGTACACCTCAGATTCATTTACACTCCATACAACTCTTGGTCTTCCATACTCTTTCCATTTTTCATCTAGTCTCTCACATCTTGGTCAAATACCTAGTTCATGGTTGAAACTCGTCTTCAAAAATCTAGGAGAAAAGCTAAAGAAGCTCAAGAGTCCACAAACATGAGTTCTTATGTGTATGACAACGATTTATTTTTCAATACTGATCACACTACATTGCCGGACATGGATGTTTATAGAAACATTCCAAATGTGGAAAACACAGACACTACAAACAACAATGCTACACACAATGACAATGTGGACAACTTTTCAATACATTTAGTAGATGTAGAATAATCCATTATGAATCCCCATTTCAATAGATTGGTTGAAGAAATAATGAGGAGGGATAGACAATACTTTTTACACATGATGGCACAAAGTGGAGCCAAAATACCTCATGACTTTGACATGTCTCAACTTATGGAAAACTGACCTTTGCAACAAACTCACTCCAACATGAATCAAAGGAGACCTAATAGTGGAGGAAATAGAGGACTGCATATGGTACCTGAATCACCATCAGCTTTGCTTCAAAAACCAGAAGTCCCACATGCACACGGTCAAACATATGATACTTACCTTCGAAGACCATTATGGAAGTCTTATGCAGACAGGTATGCTCAATCACATGCTCAAGCTATGGATCAACCAAAACAATTGGACATTCAAAGGCATGCTCAAAATTTGGACACAAGGAAACCTCATGTCAAATTTGGGGGCAACACAATAGAACATGACATGCCTATAGAATATGGTATACATGCGCAAAATAGATATGGGGTTCCTCAACATGAAGCTATACCAAGTGCTCCATATATGCCGCATCAATATAGACCTCCTCCATATGAACATGTGTATGATCAATATCATCCATACATGCAACAAGCTCCTCCTCAAATTGGTGTCTCAAACATGGGGTATGCTCCAAGAGGTCGATCTCCATCTAAGAGTAATTTGGAGCAACAAATCAGAGATTTACAAAAGAAAATGGAGGACATGAGTACACCAAAACCAACATACACTATGAGAGACATATGTCCTTATCCATTTGACAAGAGCATTCCAATGCCTCCATTTCCTGCACACTTTGTGATGCCAAAATTTGACAAGTATAGAGGCAAAGGAGACCCCAAGGCACACATAAGACAATTTTTCACAGCCTGCATTGAGGTAGCAGCAGAAGAAACATATTTGATGAGATTGTTCCCACAAAGCTTAGGCGATCAAGCTATGGAATGGTTCTCTCAATTACCACATGGTATTAAGTCATGGGGTGACTTAGCAGAGGCATTTATTCAGCATTTCTCTTACAATATAGAGACAGATGTCTCAGTCACTACTTTGTGCAATACTAAGCAAAAAGAAGGAGAATCTTTTGCGTCATTTTTACAAAGATGGAGAAATCTAGCTAGCAGATGCTCTTGTGAAATTCCACAAAAACAAATGGTAGAAATGTTCACTCAAAACGTTAATAAGGACATTGGCTATGATCTAAGGAAAGCTTGTTTGTCCACCTTCAAGGATGTTATTGAAAAGGGCTTAGCAACAGAGAAGGTTCTAATTGAACAAGGAGTCATTAAGATATTCAAGGAGAACAAAGATGACTTTAAAGGAAAAGACAAGCCAAGATTTTGGAATAAAAACAAGAACACAGTCAATGATGGTGTTGTTGATGCCAATACAGTGAGACCCGAATTCATCTTTTCGGGATCAAGTTCTACAAACAATCAAGTGAATGCTCAAACAACTTCTAGATCACGAAGGAAGTACACTCCATTGGGAGAACCACTTGAGTCAGTCTTCAAAAAGCTTGTGGCAAACAAGGTGATCACAGTTCCAGATTTTCCTCCATATGAACCAAAGGTCAAACCAAATTGGTGGAATGATGATGAGTATTATGAATTTCATAAGAGCAAGGGTCATAAGACAGGCAATTGCCATCGACTAAAGAACATTGTGCAAGATCTCATTGATAGAGGTGATATTGAGATTGAGGGACACTCATCCAATCAAGAACATGAGATGTTTAAGAAACCATTCCCAAAGGATGACAAGGGAAAAGCCACAGTCACAGCTGATCAGGCCAACTATACTAGAGCACCTTATAACTATGATTCAACTATTAATCATATCTCGATGGACAATCATATCTCTACTATTACCATCAAGAACAAAAATCCTGAGAGTCCTCCTTAGAGACCCAAGATTGTCCTAAGAGGTGTTGGATCTTCTTCCGAACCTACCTCTAAATGTCATGTTACAACTCGTCGAGGTAAAATTACTTTGCCAGGTGCTTCAACTAAAAATACCGCTTCTTCATCAACCAAACCTGAGTATGACCTTGTAGAACAGTTAGGGAAGACACCCGCGCTTATTTCCATCCTTGAGCTCTTACGTATATCCCCCGCTCATAAAGCTATTCTTGACAAAATCTTGAGAGACACCGCCGTTCCTACTGATCTGAACGTGGACCAGTTTCAAGCCATGGTGGGATACCTTTCCATTCCACACTCCCTTACATTCACAGAAGCCGATGATGCCTCCGTAAGTCAGCCACATAATGCACCATTACACATTGAAGCCTTCATACACAAACATAGAATCAAACGAGTCCTAATAGATGGAGGAGCAGGTCTAAACATTTGTACATTGAGCACAATTAAACAATTGGGATATTCTGATAAAGCTGTGAATTCTACAAACAAAATTACCATCAAGGCATATGATGATGAAGAGCGTTCATCTAAAGGTACAGTCACCTTGCCTCTCAGAGTTGGACCAGTTACAAAGGATGTGGTTTGTCAAGTCCTAGACCTGGATCTCACATACAATATATTGCTAGGACGTCCATGGATTCATGAGATGGGTGCAGTACCATCTACATATCATCGATGTATCAAGTTTCCGCATAATGGAGTTGAAGTGACCGTTAAAGCGGATCCAAATCCATTCATATATTGCGACAATCTGCAACCTCGATCAGAAATCACAATACCAATCAATCGAGAAGCTATTCCTTCATTAGCATATGTGGATCCAGAATCCTTGAAAGCTTCTACATCAAAGCAAGCAGAGCTCAAAGAAAAATTCAAGATTAAAGATCTGGGATGTGGTGAGTATATCTTTCATATTGATCAACTCCCACTATCTCCTAAGACATTCAGTCGACAAGAACAATCTATAAACAATTTACAAGGAATTGGGTGTGAACCACCTAGTGTTGTGGCTACTAAGTCTGAATGCAAATCTCCTCCAGTGGTGCAAGCAACTCTTGATATCAATAGTCCTAAGAATGGCTCCAACAAAGAATCTATTGAGCATATCGCCAGCCCTCTTGATAACTCACATAGCCTTACCATATCATCCACTCATTCCATTTCCACTCCACTTCCAGACTTGGATCAACAAGAATTACAAAAGCCCTTACTCATTGGGGATCAAAAATCAAGCTTTGAAAAGAAAAATCTAAATGTCAAAACTAAAGAAAAGTCCTTTAGTTCAAATCAAAATCAAAAGCTATTGGACTCTGCAAAAATCAAGGTCAAGGATAAAAATCCACTAAAAGAAAAAGAGCAAGAGTTGATCTCCCCTACTATCAAAATAACTGGGGGCAAAAATTCTACAATTGCAAGTCAAAAAGATTACTTGTTGATCCTAAGTCTCCATCATGCTATCCTACTTTCACTTCTTTTCACAATCATAAGCCTTCATCACTCATCCACTTGTTCCACACATCCATTCTCTTCTGGCGATACATCATGGACCTTTAATGGGGCTTCCTCGAAGGACTTTGTTATCAGGGATGCCCAAACTTCTTCAGGTGACACGCATATGGGCCTGTGTAGTCCACACACTAGTATTTCTATCTCAGTTCCTTTATCAAGGAAGACAATCACTAGAGCTACACATCATTCAGTCAAAGAACAATGCAATTACAATCACAAAGTCAAGCCTCACACATTTGAGGTGGGTGACTTAGTTCTCAGAGAAAATCCTAAAAATCAACAAGACAGAGAGAAGAAGGGCAAGTTCGAACCAAATTGGCTTGGTCCTTACATCATTACAGCAGCATATGGATTTGGGGCATATCAGCTCTCAACTACAGAAGGTGAACCTTTGGAGGATCCTATTAACAGCATGCACCTTCGCAGGTTCTACACATAGCTCTTCAGAATATCCTAAATTCAAAAATACAAAAAAAAAAAAAAAAAATTTCAAAAATACAAAAAAAATTAAAAACAAAAAAATCGTTACTTGGTGAAAACCTGGCAAACAGGCGCCTTGTGACACAAAAAACATTGAAAAATCGAAAAAAGTAAAGAGAAATAATTTTGTCCAATGGTGAAAACCACTTCGGTGGTGCCCTGGGCAAGTACCATGGTGAAAACTGGGTCACCAGCGCCATGCGTAGAGACATTGCTCCTCCCTCCTTCAGGATTCTCTTTCATCCTTTCACTTTGCACACACTCACGACCAATTCACTCACAATAAACTTACCCATTCCCATCATGGCTTGTTATTGATCTACCCAAGATTGGTTAGCCATTCATAATAAACCTCCCTTTCCATCCATAATAAGTCAGATCTTATCTGTGGCTAAGGCAATTCCTACGTCTAGTGATGGGTGTGGAACTGAGAACATCACATGTTTCGAGGAGTACAGTTTCTTCCAACTTCCTCCAGTCTATTTGCGCACAATCCGCAATAAAGAAACATTTGCATCGCCAGATCCGCAATAAAGTTTCATCTTCTCCGCAATAAAGTATCAATTTCATAGATTCAGTCAATTTCAGATGAGACACAGCAGCAACAATGGGCTTCAACAAATCAAATCTTTCAACAGACTTAGACAACATATGGTTCAGTGCGGTCTATCCTTTTTGTGAAAATAAACATTGTGACCACAATCAAATAAGACTTATACAAGTGACAAGAGACACTAAACTTGAGGTCTACAGTGGATGTTGGTGTCGAGTCTTGGTTTTCTTTTGATTTTATCTTTTGGTGACATGTCTTTTAGCTTTTCCAGGACGTCTTTGACTCGAGATTCTATCTCCAGGATGTCTTT
Organism: Cryptomeria japonica; assembly: GCF_030272615.1. NCBI lineage: Eukaryota > Viridiplantae > Streptophyta > Pinopsida > Cupressales > Cupressaceae > Cryptomeria > Cryptomeria japonica. Next base: position 40,595,267 of record NC_081408.1, on the reverse strand, counting down.
GACTAGAAAGGCGAGGATGGGGTATCATCACCTATTTGCATTTGCTGTCTGTGGATTGTCTTTTAGTAATGCTATGACTTGTCCAAGGATATGAGGACACTGTGAGTCTAGTATGAACTGGGGCATTCCTTGTTTGTGACTGTCTTATCTCCATGCAAATAGGTACAATGACTTTCTGGGTCAAACAAATGCCTCGATTGTCATAACCTATTTTTCCATAATAAAGCTCAATGATGATAACACACAAGAAGCTCTTTCACTTTCATATCTTTTGTCTTTCATCCCCCTTTCTTGATTGACTTCCATCGTCCTTCTTGAGTCCGCGTAGCTTGCTATCACATGACTGAGTATAATGACACACCAAAAAAAAAAATTTGCATTTCATGTAGTTTTCACCTGCATTACCATATATAAGCATTTCATACATACATATAGATATCACAATTGCATCACATCCTGCACACAACACCTGTTAGCACAATTTACATTTGCATTATCATATTCATCTGCATTCCTTACATTCACATTTGCATCATGCATACACATATAAAACATAAAAGAACAAAAATATTGCATTGCATCATATACATATTTGCATCCATATCATAAGCATCACATAAAACATACATCATAAGAACATCTCATCACATAGGTACACATGCATATAGCTGCCACAAAAATGAATCATCTCATATATATAATCAAAAGTGTCATGATACAATGATGTCAAAATCATATGGCTACAATCACCCACAGGTGTCTACAATACAAAAATGATACAAATACTGATACAAGGGAGCCCTCTATGGCTATGATGAACTCCCTCCCTCGGAGCCGCCTGGCCTCGACAGAATCTGAGCCCTCGAAGGACCCGCCCCAGGATCACCCTGCCTATCTCCTCTATTTGGTGGTGGTGGAGGACCCATGACCCCACCACTCGATACTTGTCTCCTCCGGCTCCCTCCCATAGCTGTCGTTGTCCGCGATGGTCTATGGAAGCTCCTCGCCCGCTGATTTGCTGGCACGACACCATAATACAGGTCCCTCCAGTAGGCAATCTCCTCTCCGGCTCGCAGGACATATGCGTAGCCTGCTCCTGTGTCCTCCGCCACCTGCCTCCCTGCCCTCAACACTGTCTCAGCCTCCGTGTAGCGCTGAATCGCCTAATCCCTCTCCCGCTCAGTATCCTTGAGCCTGGTCCTAAGTCAGTCCCTCTCCCTCTCTAGATCCTGGATCTCATCTGCCTGGCCCTGGCAGATCTCCTTGAGCTCAATCAGCTCATCCTCCTTTGGATCCCCACCCTCTGCCTCTGCCTGTGGCTCTCCCTCTACAGGTGCCTGCCCCTATACTTGTACTGGTGCCTGAACGGGTACCTATCTCGTACATGCCTAGGTCCCTATACCTATCTCCGTCCCTACTCCTGTGCCTGTCCTGGCACCTGTCCCTGTACCTATCCCTATGCTCTAGGACCCTGTGTTGTCGGTACCTGCAGGGGTAATCCACGGCGACCCCTCACCACCTGGGCCTGTCCCTCCTATCCACCCTCCCTCTGAGGTGCCACCCTCCTCTCCCCAACTACTCCCCTCCGCCTCCGTCGGCCTCGGCCCCCATCACCCCCACCATCATCATCATCATCTCCTCCTCCATCTCCCTCCAGTAGCTCTCCTAGATCTGTCAATCGAGGGAATGGATGCTCGGCCCAATATGCTGCATACTCCGCATCCATCCCGACGTCCACGATCTCTGGCCACATTTCCCAGGGTAGGGGCACCATCTCTGCCAGCTGTGTCAGTGCCTGATCATATGACAATAAAGGCCCGAACTGTGCCTGATCCCTAACTATATAGGCATACATACCCAAGCCTCGTGGCATCCTCTGGATCCTGCCATACTGCCTACATACTCTGTCCACCAGCTGTCTCTCCAGTATATAGGGTGTCCACCCAATCAAATACCTGCTTCGGAAGGTGTAAGGCAGCTCCATTGCGTCATCCTCCCACTCCTCGCATCCCAGATACGGCCTCCAAATGACTACGTCAATGTCATCTATCACTCGCCGCCAATGATCTAACCTGCCAATCCGTGGCTACGAAGTGATCATGTCATACAGATGAACAAAACTCCGTCCATGACCTCTCCCTTTGAAATGTATCAATCGTGTAATAAGCAGATTCTCGTACACCCAAACCTGTAGTAGTGTCACTCCACAGCCCAGTCCCACTGATCCATGGTATACAAATTGGTGAAGCTCATAATATAGGTGGGCCAACACACATGGACCCCATGCATATCTAGTGTGTTGCATCACCAGTGTCTCCAGTGCTCCTCCCCAGCCCATTGCCAACCCCCGTGTCGCCCTGTCCGGACATAGGAACCCACTGATAGCTCCTCTGATCACAACTGGCAAGGCTAACCCTGTCGCGGTCATGGTGTCCCATGCCACATGTCCTGCTCTCATCTCTAGGCCGGGATCATGAAACACCCGTCTCAAAGCCTCTTTGTCTCCATCACAATCATATGGAATCAGATCTCCATCAATCGGTATATGCAGTATCCTGTAAACATCCTTAAGGGTGACTATCATCTCACCCATCGGCAAATGGAATGTGCAAGTCTCTGAATGCCATCTCTCGGCCAGCGCAGTCAGCAAACCCATGTTTGCCCGAAACTCAGGCACATACAGCACGTGTCTCAAACCCATCTCCTCGATGGTAGCTCTATCCTAAAACGACAACTCTGGTTGGAACCTCTGTGTCAACGGGAATCTCTCTCGTGACTCTAACATAGGCAAATACTCCTGCAGTCAAACAAATCAATCATGTCAGTCATTGTGGCATTCACTGTTCATCACAAAATGCTACCTTTTATCTAAATGCATATGGTTATCTATCTTAGTGACACTCACTGTTCATCACAAAATGCTACCTTTTATCTAAATGCATATGGTTATCTATCTTAGTGACACTCACTGTTCATCACAAAGTGTTGCTTCTATCGTAGTAGTACTCCTTGTTCATCACAAAGTACTACGTGTGTGACACTCCCTGTTCATCACAAAGTGTTACTCACATTTTGCACTCCCTGTTCATCACAAAGTGTTGCTCATACTTTGGGTACTCCCTATTCATCACAAAGTACTCTATCTTGGTGCTCCCTATTCATCACAAAGTGCCTTGATCTATCCTAGTCTTCCTAGAGGACCTGCTTGAGTGTATCCTCTCAGCAGCTTATCCAATCGACAGCGTATGTTCATCACAGAACTGTCGATTTGACCTAGAAGATGCAAATTCATACTTTTCAAATGCAAACACACTTTCCTGACATAAACGCACATTTATTACATTACCTAGTATGCATTAATGACAACAATAAATGCATCAAAGTACGAGGAGGTTTTGTGGTACTCACCGGCTCTCCTGCCTCCGCTGGCCTCTAGAATCGGCGAACACGGTCGAATCTCTGAACAAAAGCCATCGCTGCTGACTGCTGTTGCTCTTTTCTCTCTCTGCACTTTAATCTCTTGGATGTGTAGATGACAATGAGGATGTATTTTCCCTCGTGGTCTATTTTATAGACTACCCTAGCCCTAGCCCTCGCCTCCCGAGTCAGTCTTCATTATCCCATGACTCTGTCACTTTATCCGGCTAGTCCATTCTATCCTGTCTTTCTTATCGAGAGATTGTCTGCAATCTTTTCAGACATTTTCATCCAATCTCTCGAGGGGGCATATCATTCCCATTCTGGGGCAACTTTGTATCAGTTCATCTTATCTTCTTTGAAACAACGCGACAAGCTGCATTGTCTCAAAGAGGGGCAAAATGTAGACACCCAAAATTGTCATGTCTAATTAAATAAATATTTTATTTATTTAATTATCTAAGCCTAATTCTTCTATTAATTAAATAAATCCTTATTTATTTAATTAATTCATTTATCCTCTTCTAGCCTTATTTCTCATTTAAATAAATACATTTATTTATTTAAATTATCCTTTTCCTAAATTAAATAAATATTTTATTTATTTAATTATCCCATTTCCTCTATTAATTAAATAAATCTTTATTTATTTAATTAATTCATTATCTTTTTCTACACATGACACATGTCATTCATCTCTTAATTCCTACATTACCTACCTCTTTCATTATTTTACTATTTCTTCTACCTACCCTCTAATCCTAGCCGACCTCCTTTTTTACACCTCTCAATCTTATCCCTCCATTTCATATAGTGTCTTCTATTTAAGGAGATGCCTTCTTCATTATCAAACCCTAATCACTCATGCTAATGACTAATCTTGAAGACTTGGCTACACTACGATCCTACTTGCAACCACATTCCGTTCTTTGTTGAGCTCTTGTGCATATAAAAATCTGAGAGCAAATATATCAAGCAAGATCAATGGAGATAGGAAGAATGGAGATTCAAAACCCTATTGAACATGTGATGGTATAATCTTTGTGATTTCATTTGATTTGCATTGTCTTAGGTAATCTTCATATGTTATGGTGGATCTTTATTGTTGTTAGGCTAGGGTTTGGTGGTTGAATTCATTTAGCCTTTCAATCTTGTTATTATTGTATCCATTTTCACCATATACATTTTGGCACGCCCGGTGGGACTCTTGTCCCTTTGCATTTAACTTTCTTGTTGCAGATTTTGCGTTTTTGAAGTTGCAGATCAGACATTTTTCGACGACATTTTAGGTTTTTCCGCGTCTGCGAACTTTCGGATCGCGTCCTTGATTTTCAGGCGCGTCTGTGGAATCTGGAATCGCGTCTGTGTTTTCGACATGTTTTATTTTGCAGGTTTCAGAAAGGAGCGTCTGTGATTCAGAAACGCGTCTGTGTTGTGTATACCCGCGTCTCCGTTGGAGAAGGGCGTCTGTGATTTTAAAGTACGTCTGTGAGTCATAGAACCACGTCTGTGTCATGCAGACGCGTCTGTGTCGAGGGTAACAGCGTCTGTGTATTTATTGTTTCAAAATTTTCCTCCTGATGGGAAGGAGTGACTGATGAATCTAACAAGCAATAGAGTAGATGGTGTGGACACATGAATGTAGATGTGGTACTTGACTGCAAAGACTTTATGGAGTACATGTGGATGAATGTTTGAATACCGTGCAAGTCAAGAAGAACCACAAGCTCAAGACTCAAGATTAAGCTCAACATGGTGGGTAAAAGCTCAGTTTGATGGGATGATCCTTATTCATGCTTCAGACAAAGACTAATCTTCATATGCTAGGGGGAGTGTATAACCCGCTTGTTGAGGATGATTTAGTGGAAAACGCAAGTATGGCTATTGCGGAGCATACTAAAATGAATCACAACATCTGTGGAGGTGGTCAAGGGCACCTTGTTCCTTTTCCTTTTCTTGGAGAGGGGATTGGTGGAAGGATCATGAGATTGATTTTAAGATGAAATAAAGGAGACAACCAACAACAAGAAAGGCAATGGATTCTGTACGAGAAGGATTATGCATTGGTGTGGATGAAAGATGAATGGTTGCAAGCGGGCAAGGGGAATAGAATAGGAATTTCTTTTTTGTAGAATGAAGGAGCCAATCGACTGCAAGCGAAGTGGTCATAATGAGGGTGGGAGTCATCCTACACAAATGGTCATTTAAATAGGCTTTTACAATCCTCCTCATTGGGAAAGGGGCGAGGATGATGTTAGAATATTGGATTTTTATTATGAGGTATGAGCATCGAGTGGGGTATGTTATGGAATAGAGTTGAGTGAGGGGGGGGGGGATTTGACTCTGTCTAGATAGACGATGGATATAGATTATTTACCTTGACACCTGAAATCAGGTTTTCACCAAGGTACTTTCCCATAGCACCACAGAGTGGTTTTCACTGATGGACGAATTGATTTTTGTTTACTTTTTCCTTTTTTTTATTCTTTTTTATTTTTTTTTACTTTTCCTTACTTTTAGACAACTGGTATCCTTCTAAGGACTAGGCATAAAACCTTTTGAGGTGCATAATATTCATAGGCTCATCCAAGCGATCTCCTTCGAGAGTAGCCAACTGATATGCACCCGATCCATATTTTGTTGTGATCACATAAGGTCCAAGCCAATTGGGCTCAAACTTGCCTTTATTTTCTCTTTCTTGAAGATTTTTTTGATTTTCCATAAGGACAAGATCACCAACTTCAAATTCCCAGGTTCTGAATTTCTTATTGTAGCTCAAGAGTAAGCGATTTTGATATACCTAGAGATGGTTCAAGGCCTTGAGGTAGATTTCATCCAACAATTCTAGCACTTGGAGCCTAGAAACTCTATATTCCTCATTAGGGAGGATATTCTACAGTGATACCCTTAAGGAGGGAATCTTGATCTCAAGAGGGAGGATAGCTTTAGAGCCAAATACAAGGGAATATGGAGTAGTGCCTGTGGGTGTCTGGTAAGCCCACAAAGATGGATGGAGTTGGAGATGCCACTCATGACCAACTTTATTGACTGTCTTTTTAATGATTTTGATTAGGGTTTTATTAGAAGCCTCAGCTTGAACATTTCCTAGTAGGGAATAGGGGGTGGAGAAGAAATGTTGGATATCAAATTTCTGATAGAGTTCTTTAGCATCCTAATTTTTGAAGGGTCTGCCATTATCTGTGATGATAAATTTGGGGATTCCATAGTGGCAGATTTAAGTAGTTCAGAATGAATTTAGAAATCTGCTTCCTAATGGTGAAGGTAAGAGCGATGGAATCCATCCACTTGGTGAAGTATTTAGTGGCGGTAATGATGAATTTATGACCATTGGAGGATGCGGGGTTGATTTTCCCAATGAGATCGAGCCCCCATTGTGAGAAGGGCCAAGGTGTGACAAAGGGATACTGATCATGTGATGAAGTATGAATCTTGTCACCATTCCTCTAACAAGGGATACATTTCCTCACATAATTATGTGCATCTTCTTCCATCGTAGGCCAGTAACATCCCATTTGCAAGAGCTTTTTAGTCAAAGTGAGACCACTTGAGTGTGCCCCACAAATACCCTCGTGCACTTTGCATAGTACCCATTTAGCTACTTGTTTATCTAGCAATATTAGGAGGGAGCCATCAAAATTCCTTCTAAATAGGGTGTCTCCAAGAATTGTGTAATGAGGATGAAGGTTTGTTGTTGCATTTTGGTGAGGTGGGGGGAATAACATTGTCTCTTAGGTAGGTAAAGGTCTCTTTATACCAAGGGGATTTGGGACCAAAAAGTACACACAATATTTCAAACTCAGGTAGATCATATGCCAGTATGAAGAGTTGCTCGACCAAAAACACATTTCTGACTATGTGTCAACATCAGAAGGAGAGAACCAATGGTAGCCATTTCATCCGCAACACTATTATTTGTCCATGGAATCTACTCAAACTATATTGTTGTGAAGTGTTGCTTTAGGTCTTCTACCATGCTATGATAGGGAAGAAGCTTGTCATCTTTTGTTTGATACTTATTGTTTAATTGTTTAATGACAAGTTGGGAATCACCATAAACATGTAATTTTGATATCTTCCATTGAATGGCAATGGACTCCAATGATCAGTGCTTCATATTTTGAAATGTTGTTGGTGCATGCGAAGGCTATCTTATATGATTTATGGATGCAATCTCCTTGTGGTGCGATCAACAATATGCCTACCCCCGATCCATTCTACATGCAAGAACCATCAAAATATAATTGCCATGTGGAATATGTGGTGATAGTCATTATGGACTCATCAAGAATTCTGTGAAGATGGGGTGGTCACCTTGAATTGAAGTGCCTTCTAGTTGGTCTTCTATTACTTGTCCTTTGATTGCCTTTCTAACCACATACTCAATGTCAAACTCACTCAGTAACATGACCCATTTAGCATTTCTTCCTTTGAGAGCAGTCTTTGATAAGAGATACTTGAGGGGGTCAATTTTAGCAATCAATTTTTTTTATTGTTAAGCATTTAATGTTGAAGCTTTAGAGTACTAAAAACAAGTGCCAAGCATGCTCTTTCAATAGCGGTATAATTGAGCTCATATCCTACTAAAGTGCGGTTGAATAAATAGAATGTTATTTACCCTAATCATCTGTCTGTGCTAGTAATGCTCCTAGTGCCACTGTGCTTGCTGATATATACAAAAGGAGTGTCTGTCTTGGAATAGGAGGCATAAGGACTGGGGGTGATGCTAGGTATTTTTTGAGTTTCTTAAAATCCTTCTGACACTGGCAGACCCATTTGAATTTGGTATCATTGCAAAGTAAGTGTGCAGATGGGTGGCACTTATCTGCGAGCTATTCAATGAAGCGTCTGATAGATTGGAGCTTCCCTTGGAGGATGTGTAGTTGTTTTAGGGTCTTTATGGGAGGCATTTTCATGATGTCTTTCACCTTTATAGGATAAACTTCTATGACTCTTTGGGAAACAATGAAACCAAGAAATTTCCCAGATATAACACCAAAGACACACTTCTTAGGATTTAGGCATAGCTTATACTTTTCTAATCTCTCAAAGATCCACCTTAGGATAGGAATATGTTGATCTCTTGTCTTGGATTTTCCTAGGAGATCGTCCACATAATCCTCCATGATTTTATATAAGAGGTCATGAAAGATGGTTGTCATTGATCGCTGACATGTTGCTCTGGCGTTCTTGGGACCAAAAGGCATGACTTTATAACAAAATGTGCCCCATGGCATTGTGAATGTTTCTTTGTGTTGGTCCTCTTCTGCTATCCTGATTGGGTTGTATCTAGAAAATCCATCTATAAGTGATAACATTTCATGTCCCACTGTGAGATCTATGATCATGTCTATGTTAGGAAGCACAAAATCATCCTTAGCCCATGCTTTATTCAAATCCCAAAAATTTGTACAAATATGGATGCGCCTCGTAGCTTTTCCAATAGGGACAATGTTGGATAACCACTTAGGATAATCTATTGTTTTTATGAATCTTGCATCCAACATCTTTTGGAGTTCTACCTTGTCAAGGAGTGGAATATGCGGATGCATTTTGCATAATTTTTGCTTCACAAGTTTGGCATCTAGACAAACAACAAGATTATGGACTACTAAGTCTGGATCAAGGCCTAGCATGTTAGCATATGACCAGACAAATTTAATATTTGTTTTTGTGAGAAAATTGATGAAGTTTTGTTATTCTTGATCTGACAAAGACTTAGCAATGAGCACATTCTTAGAAGTATCTTTGGTGCCCACGTTGATAGTGTTTGTTTCTTCTATAAGTAGGGTTGACTTGCCCTGTTATAGAGGAACCATGGTAGGGAGGTCAAGTCCCTCATCCTCAAGCACGTGATTCAGGTTTTCGCTTGAGGATACACCCTTTATTTTTACTTTTTCCTCATCCATAGGTGCCCGAGGAAGGTTTTCACCTAAGGAATCATGATTTTCCTTTTTATTGTCTTTTTTGCGGCTAAGGGCATTGACCTAACTACCAAAGTATCCGTCCTCATGCAATTGGATCCCATGAACTTCGTTGTAGTCTTCCAAGTTATGCATAGTCAAGAGAGTCATGAGAGCATTGTTGTCAGCACACACATCCAAAGCAGGTTTGTCTCATTGGTCCCAATCTATAAGCTTAGGATGGACAAGATGCACCTCATATGGGGTGGGAGGGGTTATGGGGGTGGTGGTGTTGATATGGGTGTCAAAGAAGATGTCATCTTGGAATTCAAAAGGCATTTCATGAAATTCCTCTTTGCCAGAGTCTTCGACATCCAAAGAGAGATCTAAAGGAGCACCAATGATAGTGACCTTAAGTACTGGAGTATAAGCCAAGCCCCTATTATAGTTGTATGAGATGGGATTTATTGGTGCTTTGATTCCTTTCACTTTAGGTCCCAATTCATGCCCTTTATAACCCATCTTATGCACTATAGTTTATGCTTTTGGATACATTTTCTTGGGAATCTTTCCTGGTTCTTCATCCTCCTCATGATACAACTAAGAGGAAACATCTGCTTCTATCCTTTCTTCATCAAGTGGTCCCCATTTCTTTAAGGTGGCATCTTTTCATTGTATAATGGGTTTTTGGTCCTTTCTAATTTCTTTGGGCTTGCCAAATGACTTGGGAGATAAGGGGAGTTTGCCCATATATAGGGCATCCTCAAGTTTATATTCTCCATAGCCATCATCTAGGATCCTGACCTTAAGTTCTTGTTGGGATGAAGTGGAGGCAACTTTGGATGCATTGGATGGAGGAGGTGGAGTGGGTCTATTAAGCGGGCAGTGGTATTGATGCTTCCCTTCTAGAAGTTTGCAATACGGAAAAGGTTAGGATTCACCCTTGATAGTGATCTCTCTACCATTGAAGGGGAATTTAAGGAATTGGTTATAGGTGGAAGGTACATCTTGGAGGGAATGAATCCACATATGGCTGAGGAGGATGTTATAAGGGAGGTTAAGATCCAAGACTTGGCAAGTGGTTTCAACTATCGCAGGACCCACGTGAAGAGGTAAAGTGATCATGCCTTTAGAAACCCTTTCTAAATCATCATAGGCCTTTATTGTGATCTGCCCTAATGGGTCAACTAGCTCAGAAATTTCCATTTCCTTAATTAACTTATATGCACATAGATTGAGTCTAGAGCCACCGTCTATCAAGATGTGTTTAACTTTATGTTTCTGGATAATAGCTTCAATGTGCAATGGTTTATTGTGATCACCATCAGAAGGAGCATCATTGGAGGTGAAGACAAGGTGATGTTGAGAGGAAATGTTTCCAATAAGAGCTTAGAACTGATAAGCATTGATTTCATCAAGGATACACAATTCAAGAAGGGCTTGTTCCAAAATCTCCTTATGAACGGGAGAGGTTTTGAGGAGCTCTAGGATGGAAATCTATGCAGGAATCTTTCTAAGGTGATCTAGAGGGTCATTTCAGTGGGTGGATGAAGTGGGGGGGAGGATTGGGTGGGGGAGGAGCTCCTTGGACAATTACTCTTCTACAGCAAGTGGTTACAATCTAGTCATTTTGAGCATGGGAAGTAGAGGGGCCAATGCCCTGAATGACTATTTTGGCAGGGTTGAGCCTGCTTGCCGGTTATGAAGGGGGAGGACCACCTTGAATGGTGACCCTAGGTCTATTTTGGGAAGGGAGAGCTTTAGCTCCCTAGATAGTGATGACATTGATATGGTTATCTACAACCTCTATATGACCCACCAAGAAGTCAAAGCTAGATATATGATTAGTATAATCATAGTTGACATCGTTAGATGATGAGGCCTTGCTTTTATCATGCTTCGGGAAGGGTTCCTGATACATCTTGATTTTATCATTATTATTACCAGGTTTTGTCATTGCTAACTCACTATCACCTTTATCAATGAGATCTTGGATATAATTCTTTAGTTTCATACACTTTCGTGTATCATGCCCATTGATGTAGTGAGAGTCACAATACTCATTGTTCATTATACCACCTAGGTTTGGGTTGATTAGGATCAAAATAGGAGGGTTATCAGGAAGACAACTGCACCAGCTTGGATGAGTTTTTGGAACACAAACTCGATGGGCTCAACAAGAGTAGTATACTCCTTTGGATTCTGATAGTTAGATCAAGGTGGTCACCCCTGGATTAAGACATTGTTGGGGGGTCTTTGAGATTGACTTTGATTGTTTTGTTGATTGTTGAATTGTTGAGTAGTAGTGATTAATTTAGAGGGAGAGGTCATAGTTTGAACCCACTTTGCATCAGTGACACCATTGTTGACTACGTTCTTTTTCTTTGACCAAAATTTTGGTTTATCATTGTTATAAGAGGAAGAGTTCTGATTTGATTTCTGCTAATGTTTCAAAGTGCCCTCCTCTAACAAGATGCATTCAAGGGCCAAGCCCTTGTTAGTCAACTTTTGGAAAGATTTTATACACTGAGCTATTAGAGTTTTTGATAGTTTGGGTGCTAGATTATTTTGGAATATTTCAATTTGGTATTCCTCTGGCATATCCCACTGGAACTTTTTGATACGCTGTCACCACCTTTGCAAGAAGTTAGAAAAGGTTTCTTTGGGCCTTTGTTTTGTGTTACATAGGTCCATCATGGAAATGTCATTAACGATATTGTAAGCATAGTGGGCCATGAAATTTTCTACCAAGTTTTGGAAGGAAGCAATAGAACCTCAAGGTAGGGATGAGAACCACACAAGGGCATCTCCTTTAAGACTTTTAGGGAAAATTCTTCAAAGATACAAATCAATATAGGAGACCTCTTGAAATAAGATGTGAAACTCACAAATGTGGTCTCAGGGGTCACCGTTGCCTTCATACTTCATGAACATAGGCATCTCAAACCCTAGCAGGTAAGGTGTGAGTTGTTATCACTATTTAGAATATTGGGTGATTTTTCTTTTCAATCCTTTTAGTTTTCGGCTTTCATGGTTTCTTTATGCTCCTGAGGGTTATTTGTCCATGGGTTTGGGGTTTCGCTTTTCAAAGTTCTGTGTCATAAAGATTCTCCTTCTATTTCCTTGTTGCTTTTTCCACTTAAGTGGAAGGGTTGGTCCGTCGTGCGAAGAGGAGCCCTTTTTTAGGTTTTATCCTAGGTGGGTTATGATATTTCTTTAATTTTCTGCCTTTTCCTAAGTCTTTTATTTTCCTTGTTGGGTCTCTTAATTACCATGCAAGTTCTTGTTGATCCTGTGGACACCACTATACCGTAAAGTGAAGTTGCATGAAGGTTACCCTTCACGAAACAATGACTAAGTGAGTGGGACCCTAATTTCCTTAAAGTTTTCTATGGATACTAAAGTGCGGGTAAGTTCATAAAGATCGGATGATAGTCGTTGAGTGGCAAGGTTAAGATGCACAAAGATTACTGTTCGTGAAGTAGCAACTAGTGAGCTGGCGGGTCGCGATGAGGTGGTAAAACACGTGGCATAACAGGTGGAAGTGCTTATGAGGCAAATCTTACAAAAAGGAAAATTATCCAGTCACCCAAAACACACATGGTTGTCAGAAGGTGAAAATTGGTATACTTGTGAGCGAATAAATGGATGATAGGTGGATACACTTGGCAGGAACTCACAGGCTAAGTAATTGGAGGTAAAGGGCCCACTTTGATAGTTAAAGGAGTTAAAAGTTGGATGCATTTCATGGAGATCTACAACTATCATTGACCCGCTGCTTGAAGTTGTGCAAAGTTTAAGGTCAGCGACATAGCGACAAACAATTTGCAGTCATGGTGAGATAAAGGTTAAGGGCAGGCGATTACGGCGAACGATAAAGTTTGAGCGGCTAAGCGAAGATCCAACGATTGTCGCTGCACCGTGAGATGGAGATGTGCAATGTTTAAAGTCAAGGCTTTAGCGACAAACAACTACCGGCTGGCCCAAAAAAGAGTTAGCAGATGGCACTTAGTGCTCAGCGGTTAAGGTAAAATTCAGGCAAGTTCGAAAGAAATCTACGAAGGTCGCTGGGTTGCAAGGTTAAGATGTGCGATGTTTAAGGTCCGCAACCCAGCAACAAGCTATTCTTAGCAAGCCTAGGTAACGGTTAAGACTGAGTGTCAAGGGGTAAATAGTTATAGTGAGATAAAGGTCGATCTAGTTCCGCAGGATCTAAGGGTTATCGTTATCCCATGACATGAAGGTGCATGAAGTTTAAGGTCTATGGGTCAGCAACAAAGGAACAACAGTTTTAAAAGGGACTTGTTACCTGTTGGTGCCAAAATTTGAATTTATGAAAATTGACTGCTGAAGTGTGCCATTTAATTAGCCCTAGTCAAATCCAGGGATAACTTTAATTTACCCCCCCCCGGGCAATTGTGTAAAATCCTGGTGAATCAGACATTATTTTCGGGGGAAAATTTTCATATCAATGGCGAAATTTTTTTTTAAAATGGGGAAAAAATTATTTTGTATTGGCGATTTTTTTTCTAGGGTATGAAAATTCCATAAATTTTTGGCAAATAATACCTTGTTCTATGGGGAAAATATTTATTGTGGGAGGCAAATAATTTTTGTTAAAAGGAACAAAAATATAATTGTATGAGCGAAAAATTTTACTCCAAAGGAAAAATTATTTAAATGTATTGACGATTTTTATCCACCGCTTGAAAATTATTTAAATGTATTGGCAATTTTTTTCCACCACTTGAAAATTATTTAATTTGTTTTAGCGAATATTTTGTTATTTATGGTACAATATATAATTCATTAGCGATTTCATGGATTCATTGCCATTAATAGACAAGGCAGTGAAGGCACATCACATCACATAATAGATTGAGTCCGGACTCTGCACGATGTATCAATAAGCGCAACCTCTTTGACACGTGAAGGGTGACACATACCTAAAATCTATCAATGATTTTAAACCGTTCGATGATCGTAGATCAATGGCTGAAGTTTTATTTCGGTCCAATTTTCTGAAGAGAACATAGCTCACTAGAAAGCCCCCGGAATGGAATTGGATTCAATAGACACGTATCAAATGTCATGAATCATGATTGATAATTTTGTTCATTTAATATATATCTATTCACTTACGGCAATCCATGTTGTCCCCATGACTTCTAATGTGATACTTGCCAATTTGGTACTGGTTCATAGCTGTTTCCATTTTCGCACAATAGTGCATTTATGGGAAAGATTTGCAGAGATATGAAAGATTCAAAAAAAATTTATAGCAGTTAATACGATTAAAGAAGTAATTATTACAATCAAGAGCTTCAACAATTTATATACGATCTCTCACTCTGCTTCTTTCATCTTCAATTAGCCTTTTCCATTTGGTAGATAAATCGTCAGAGCTCACGGTATTTTAGGGCTATAGGATCAGGTTGTTTAATTTGTTAATTTGTTTTCTCAAGATCAACACTCCCATCTGCTTGAGAAGCATTTCTGCAGAGGACCAGAGGGCCTTTCTAGGCTTCGTTAGAGACCCAACCCTCCAATCAGTCTGCAATGAGGTTGGGTCATTCACCAATGAGGCTATGTGGATGGTGTTGGGCAGAGAGTTTCTGCGAAATGAAAATAGGTATCGTGTTAACACGGACATTACATCCCGCTTCTTAGCGTCTCTTCTAGACCTGGGGGGAGACAAGGTGGATATGCTGATGTTGTTGAGGAAGGTTTTTAAGGAAGATTTCCTTGGAGACGACATTACTCTTGTTGTCCTTGCAGAAGTAGGGGTGGGGATCCCTTGGGCGAGTGAATTATCGAAGCTTCTCCTCCTTGACCAAACAGTGTCAGTGGCCAGGCAACCATTTCTCCTAAACCTAAATGCGGAGCAGTTGACGCATCATAGGAAATGGGCATGGATTGGCAGGGACTTCCTCCAGAAATGGTTCCTCCTGGATGACTTTCCAAACTACATGTGGATTGAAGAATTCTCTTAGCTTATGCTGTCTAAAGAATTCTACATGGAAGGAGGGCCAGATTCTTAGGGCAAAATTATAAACAATTCCACTACCTGTGCCCTAGCCCCGCCCCACTATAGTTTTTTTTCCTATGTCCTCGAACCCTAATAGGCTCAGTGCCAGTGGCTCACTCATTTTGGCTTTTAAGTTTTTGGGGGACTCAAGTCTCAAACAAAAAAATTGTAAATTTCAAAAGCATAAATATTAATGATAATTTTTCAAATTCTAGTTTGTTTCAATTTGCCTCTTACAGTCTTATGGATATAAAAATGCTTTCTATAATTCTATTTCATTTTTATTAATTAATTTCTTTAAAATGCTTTTTGTATATGAGCTACATTATTTCAATTATTTGTTAAACAATGGAAATAAATTTAATACTATGATCTTTTTTATGTAATGCTATAAAAAAAAAAATCAGTTCGTTCCATTAATTATTTGTACATTGATTATGGTTGATTATAATTTTATAAATATATACTATATAATCATTCAAAATACAAAATTTCAAAAGTTTCAAGATACAAAAGTTTATCGGTAAAGGTTTTTTCATTCTATTAATTCAAAAGTTTCAAGATACAAAATCTGCAATCATTCATGCATAAATGCAGACAGAGAGAAAATCATACTACCCACAGCTTATAACAAGCAGGCAAAAAAACTAGTTCATTGCCGATAGGCCGCTCACTCAGTCTCATTATCCTCCTAGGGCGCCTCCTCCCATTCCCTTCCCTCCTCAGAGGTCGATGCTTTGGCTTTCCCTTTTGCCGCTTCAGCTTTCATTTTTGGAATGTAGTTTAGGCACCCGAAGTTGGGGTCGCCCTCCAAGCTTTCCAGTAGCTGTATGGCCCTTCCTTCTTCAGCCCTATCTCTCAATTCCCTACCAACCTCCATCCTGGCCACCACATGCAAAGCCTTCAAGACTTCATCCACCCTGGTTAATTTCACAAAGAGTTTCATCGCTTCCCATCCCACTCGAGCACGTTCACGGCACTCGTATTTGATTTCATCCTCTGGGCCATGAATAAAAGGAATTAATTTGTCCTGTTCGTCCCCTTCCTTAATTCGAATGCCAACTCCCAACACCACCCACTCCAAGATTGAATCTAGGTTAATCAAAAAATCCCCATCAATCAATTTGACCAATGTGAGTTTTACCTTTTCCACCTTCAGTTCGAATTCATAGGCCCATGCCAGAATCAGAGAGTAAACCTCCATGTTAGTTCGAAACCGATGACTGATATGTGCCACCTCCTCTACAAGCATCAGTCGAGCTGCCACCCACAACCTCTCCTCCTTAAACCTGAATAGTCCTTGCATTCGTTTATCAGATACTTTGCCCAAAAAGGGCACCAACTTCTTGTTTGTTCGAAGTGTGAATTGGCCTCCATGGTCACCTACAATTTCAAAAGAACTTCCTGCAAAAAATGTCTTACAGAAGCTACGATTCTACGAACTACAGATTTGTTCTGCTTCAAAGCAAAAACTAGTACACATATCAAAAGGTAATAAATTATTCCTCCGTCTTATAGGTCAGGTAATGAATGTGCATGATAAGTCATTAATACCATGAGATCAAGAAAAAGATTTCCTGTCATCCTCCCCTTCCTCCGTTCGTGCGACATGCCGCAGACAACTCCTTCTACAATAATTAATTGCCACCTTGGCATTTGTACTTTCCAAATTTGCTCGCCTTAACAGGTTGACGACTGCACATTTTTTAAATTAATACACTAAATTTATGTTGAACTTTTATATATATTTTAAAACTATTTTTTAAAATTATATATCGTAAACATATTTTCAAAGAATTTTGTTAAACTTTAAATTAATATTTTAGATTTAATATTGAATATTTTCTTTTTTATATTAAACTTTTACCTTTCAAATTGTATATCAATTTTATTTTTTTTATTTATTTATTTGTTTTATTCTAGAAACTAAGTTTCATGTTTTATACTATTTTTGAATTTCAAATTTTTACAAATAATATTAACATTATATTTAATAGTTATCTCAAACTATTGCACATCTTTAATTACAAATAATATTAACATTATATTTAATAGTTATCTCAAAGTATTGCACATCTTTAAAATTTAAATGTCTCTTATTATGGGAACGACGACATCTGACAACACTCAAGTTCTCAATAGGTATCATCGTCCGTCGGATGAGCAAAGATCAACGGCTTAGGGTGGATTTTGGCCCAAATGTGGGTAGTGAACACATTTGTGAGAACTTCGCCCAGAATTGAACATTTTAAATTTAATTAAATATAATTAAGTCTATAGTCTATAGACTATAAATCTCTTTTTTGGGAAGAATTTTAAAATGATTAAATAGACTTTAAAAACAGACCCGAAAAGTGACACGAGTATGGTGACGTGCCAGAAAAATGGCATAAGTAGTGGGACCCACTTCATCTAAAAATAGGTATCATCGACCGTTGGATGAACAAAGATCAACGGCTTAGGGTGGATTTCGGCCCGAACGTGGAAAGTGAACACCTTTTTGAGAACTTTGCCCGGAATTGGACATTTTAAATTTAATTAAATATAATTAAGTCTATAAAGCTTTTTTCAGGCGGAGGTTTAACATGATAAAATAGACTTAAAAATCAAAAGTGACACGAGTATGGTGGCATGCCAAAAAAATGGCAGAAGTCATGGGACCCACAACATCTGAAAACAGGTACCATCGATCATTGGATGAACAAAGATCAATGGCTTAGGGTGGATTTCAGGGCAAATGTGGGAAGTGAACAGTTTTCTGAGAACTTTGCTCAGAAAAGTGACATGAGTATGGTGACGTGCCAGAAAAATGGCAGAAGTCATGGGACCTACTACATCTCAAAACAAGTACCATCGACAGTTGGATGAACAAAGATCAACGGCTTAGGGTGGATTTTAGCCTGAATGTGGGAAGTGAACACCTTTCTGAGAACTTCGCCTGGAATTGGACATTTTAAATTTAATTAAATATAATTAAGTCTATAAAGCTTTTTTTTTTAACGGAGGTTTAAAATGATTAAATAGACTTAAAAATCAAACCCAAAAAGTGACACGAGTATGGTGACATGCCAGAAAAATGGCAGAAGTTGTGGGACCCACTACATCTGAAAATAGGTACCATCGACCATTGGATGAACAAAGATCAACGGCATAGGGTGGATTTTGGGGTGAATGTGGGAAGTGAACAGCTTTCTAATAACTTTGCCCGGAAAAGTGACACGAGTATGGTGACGTGCCTGAAAACTAGCAGAAGTCATGGGACCCACGACAAGTGACAACAAAAACCATCGTCCGTTGGATGAGCAAAGATCAACGACTTAGGCTGGATTTTGGCCCGAATGTGGGAAGTTGACACATTTGGGAGAACTTTGCTTGGAATTGAAATGTTTTAGTTTAATTAAATATAATTAAGTCTATAAAGCACTTTTTCGGGCAGAAGTTTAAAATTATTGAACAGACTTAAAAAACAGACCCGTAAAGTCACAACAAGTACCCTAGTCCCTCGTCCATTGGATGAGCAAAGATCAATGGCTTAGGGTGGATTTCGGCCCGAATGTGGCAAGTGAACACATTTGGGAGAACTTTGCTCGAAATTGAACATATTACATTTAATATCCTCAGAATTTATACTAAAGTAGTGAATGTTTTGTCCTTTGGCGTCAAGTAGTTATTAATAATAATTAATAAAATTACAACATGATTCTTAATATCCTCAAAATTTATACTGAAGTAATAAATGTTTTGTCCTTCGGCATCGAATAGTTATTAATAGTAATTAATAAAATTACAACATGATTCTAGATATTTTGCCCTTTAGGTTTTTACTTTTCAACTTTTCAAAGTTTTCAAAATTAGAGACTCATAAATCATAATCGTCTTTCATTTCATGGACAAACCTGTAAATCGAGGGAGATTCAAAAATAGCTACTAGATTGAGGAATGCAAGTTGCAATAGAGACTATCTATGCCAATCTAGTAAAATAAAAATTCCGGGTAAAATCTAGAACACCTACATCTTGCCTTTTTTGCTTTTGGTAATCTCGTGGTCCAATTTGAGGGTTAGCATTTTCAGGTTTTTATCTATCATTATTTTAAATTATTAACAATAATAATGATGGGGAAAATGGGAAGCAGTAGTTCAACAAGAAGCCAAGTGAAAAACAAAATGTACCTAACCGAATAGGTTAAAACACCAGGTTTCACTGATGAATACCATGATATTTATGACCCTGCTATCCATGGTGAAAAGCGTATCATAGATATTAGATATGCATTGTCTAGTAAGGTGGCAGATACATCCAGGGAAAAATTTAGTATTTTCAACCCAATGTTAAAACAAAAAACAAATAAAATCGCATCGTGGGATATTGGATTGGGAAGCATGGTGTTACCTGAAGTATTCCCTTGCCCTGATTTTGTCATGGTCTAGGTCGAAAATTATGATGAAGATTAAAAAGCAATTGTCAATAAAAATACAAAAGAGGAAATTATATCCATAAACGAGGGAGAATTTGCATGTTTGTTGAACCTAATATTTGAAGCCCAAAACTCAAACGTCCAAATTGACCTTGAAAAGCTGGCAGGGAATTATGAGAATCTCGATCCAAGTTGCAAAGATTCATTTATCAAAGCTCTAATAAAGAGTGGTACTAGTATTGTGTTGGATCAGAATCATAATCCTCCTTATGATTCTAACATTTTTGTTCCATGGGTTGGGGATACTATTTCCTTGTTGTCATTTTTCTTGGGATTGGAAAATGATAGGGAAGTGGGTGCAAGCCTTCTTGAAATGATTTATAATATCCATTGTGCAGGTTAGCCAGTAAGATATAATTTTATTGATCACAATGTAAAATCCATGCAAAAACAATTACTAATGATCAAAAAAGGATCTTGTAAGACATTTAGGTTCTCATCCTACTTGTGCTATCTCCTTCTATCCAAGTATAGTGAAATATTCAAGACCAACAAGCTTAAAATTGTGAGCTATAAGATTGATGAGAAGACTGGGAAGAAAACAAATTGTCCAATATATGATTGGACACCAAAGATAAGGATGCATGATAACAGAAAGAACTACAACCATTTTGTAGAATTCTTTTTGGCACCAATGTATAATGAAATTACAAGCACTCCAATGCCTAGGTTGCCTGTGTCTTGTAGAGATTGCATTCAACTCGGAAGTCAAATAGAATTGGCTGACTGGTTCTTCATGGAAGAATTCACTATGTTAAGGTTTTACGGATTGACAATAAAACCATACAGACTTCCAATACATGTGACAGAGAGGATATTTGCATTAGAGTATGTACAGCAATTGGAGAGCACAGATAGGCACTTCCATGGTCAGCAAAAGAAGAGCATATTTCCTTCCTTGCCTTTCTCATGTGGAGGGTTCACATTTGAGAGAAAAGCATTCAATGTGGCACATGATTTTTTGACAGTTTTTAACTTTGGTGATGAGGGTCTCTGGCAGTATGATCCAATTGGTGTAGTTCAAGAAAGGCTTAAGAAAAATGGGAACTCTTCAGCATTATGTCAACATGAAAGTAAACCATTCCTAGAAAAGCTTAGAAACATGGACTCCTGGGATGAGGGTAAAAAAGAGATGGAGAGAATTGCTGCTAACAATAACATTTCAACAGAAGAAATTTTATCACAAATTATGGCCTTGCACACACAGAGGACAAAAGAGGAGGGCCAGGGAATCCAAAATATGAGGTCCTACAATTTCTACCTAAAATCTGCTAATCCATCTAAGAAAACTATTCCCAAATAAATTCTACATGAATGTAAAGAGAATAATTGGACTCAAACCAAAATAAATGATTTTTCGACTATGAGGAGGAATCTCGGTGAACCAAAGACAAGTGCAGAATTTGAGAGCTTCGACGAGGATGCAAAGTTTACAAAATTATGGAATATGGAGTATGGCATGACTGAAGATGATGATGAGCATGAGGTTGAGCCCCCTCCAATGGCAACAACTACTACAATCCTGAAAATATTAGGTGGAGTCAATGAGTCCATGAAAGAAAAATATAGAAAAGGGGCAAACATTGTGGAAAAAATGGGTTTTGAAGGTGGTGGTCTAGGTACCATAGGAGAGGGCATTTGGTATCCACTTCAGGTACAACTTCCATCATAGTCAAAATCAAAAGGCCATGTTAAACCAATGATTGGACTTGATTCTTCAGATTCATCAGGGATAGGTACTACTCATTACCCTCAGGGTCCACCTACATTTGTTTTCGGTTCAAATCCACAACCACCACCACATCATGGTATTCCCATTGGTGGTGAATCAAGTGCCACTACCAGTGGTGGGGAATCTGGGGATAGTATTCCTATTATTGTTCAGTAAAGTTCCACTATGATTGGTGGGGTTGGCATGGGTACTACTACTGATACTAGTTGTCTTGGTGTTGGACAAGGGCAAAAACAAAAAATCTCTCGCAAGAGGCCACTAGTGGTAGATACTCAATCTCATACTATTGAGAATCCTATATCAAGTGCCACTAACACTACAAATCAATCATTTGTAACTTCAGATCACACACCTCAAAAGATTATGAAAACTACACATGAAAGTGTCAGTGAGAGTGGGACAGGATTAGGAACTGTTGTTGGTAATCCTAGTCAAGCATTAGTTAAAACCACAGGAATAAGTGGAACTGGAGCCTATGGTATTCCTATGTCACCTTTCAAACATTCAATTGCTTCAGCAAGCCCAGATTTTCAATTTCATGATTACTATGAAAAATATGAACACACAACAAAAGAAAAACAAAAGAAAAAAAGAAAGCATTTCATAGGGTTTCCATGTCTCAAGTTGTAAATGAACAACTTGCAAGGAACAGGGTATTTCCAACATATGACCCACAGAAAGATATGATGGAGTTCATGGTTCTTATGCCCCCGACCCCATTTAAAGATAAAAATCCACCGCACAGTCAAATAGATCCCTCTCAATTTCTTGTTAGCACCCTCCAAATGGATTTTTCCAAAGTACATAATGTGGACAAAATTAGTGTGTCAAAAAGGACTAACAAAGTGGTCTACACTTCACTGCTAAAGGTGGAGAGAGATAAAAATAAAATGGAGAAACAAATAGAAAAGTTACAGGCAGACTTGGAAAATGAAAAAATCAAGGAGGAAAGCAGCAGATAGCAAGTGCAATGATTTACAGAAAAGGATAAAAAATTTGGGCTCTACAGTAGAAATTGTAGAGCAGGAGAAGATGGATGCAGAATTGAAGGACCTAACAGAAAAACTAGCTAAAAGTAGTAAAACAATTGTTGAGGAAAAGCCAGTTTTCAAAAATTATACAAAAGTTATGAGTCTGCTGCCGCCAAAATGAGAAAATTACAGGACCTATTGGATCATGGGAAGGAAAAAGAAAAACATTTGCAAGAGGAATTAGTAGAGGAAGAAAGAAAAAAATGTGCACAAATGAAAGAAGACCTTCACAATGCAACTAATAAAATAAAAACTTTGGAGGATAGATTGAAAGATAATGTGAAAAATGCAATGAAGTATATACAAGAAAACATTTGGTGGCAAATAATGCAGAGGAGTGACAAGTTATGTGAATGGTTTCAATTGACTGAAAGTATGAGACTAATTTATATAAAAATCAAAGGGCACTATGAGAAGAGCACACATGTTTATTCAAAAGAGGATATGGCAAAAAAAGATTCTGAAAGTAGTCTACAGTTCCAATGACAACTGCTTGGTATCCAAGGGAATTAAGAGCTGCATTGATGCCATAGTTAAGACATCATCTATCATTCAAAAATGCCAGAAGCTAAGGGAAACAACAAAAGTTATGGAAAGTTGTGGAAAAAAGATATTGAAGCTGCAAGAAAAGAAAAATAATTTGATTAAACTTGGTTTGCCTAAGCCTGTTGACACGTCAAATAAATTCATCGGAGAAGAAGCTTACAAAAAAATCATGGAGATAAAAATGAAGTCTGATTTAGACTTGCTTCCAAAGGACACAACTCCCCAAAGCTTTCTAGAATTCATCCAACCATTTACAACTCTAAATTCGGTATTGGATGAAACAGTGATGTCAAGTAAATATTCTAAATATGGAATGTTGACGAAGTTGGAGTTGACTTTCCATAGTTTACATAATATTGACCTTTCATCAGACGAAGAGTGGAGCACCCTACAAAAACTGGAACAAAATTCTTAAGAATCATAGTATGTATTGTACAATTTTCTTCTTTTACTCTTAATTTCAAGGTTTTATGTTTTTTTTGTTTGCTATTTTGCTAATCCAGCCTATGAATCTATTTTATGAATAGGAAAAAAATAGGACTCGCTATTGCTATTTTGCTAATCTAGCCTATGAATCTATGATGCATAGTGTAAAACTTTAGCCAGTAAATTTGTATTCTCAAATTCTCTCTTGCTTTAACATTTATGCATTTCTCTATTTCTGATTAGTAGGTTTAAGGCATTGCTATTATCTATGTTTAATTTGTCATGGTGTGAATTAATATTTAATTTTGAACTCTATTTTTTGAACAGGAGACATCATACATGTAGCAGGTGTTAAATTGCTAATACGACCTGTGATGACAATATAAATTTGTGTTGAGTTTGTGATTTTGATGTTCAGTCTTCACATGTTGCAAACTTGCAATTCGACCTAAAGCTGTTGTTGCTCCCTTGTTTCTATAAAAGGGAATTCAAGGTCATTTGCAAAGGGTTCTGAAACTTTGTATTCACTTTTGCATGGACATTTGAGAATCACACAGGAGCTGCTATTGCTCTCTTATTTCTATAAAAGGGAATTCAGGGTCATTTGCAAAGGGTTCTGAAACTCTGTATTCACTTTTGCAATTTGCATGGAGAATCACACAGATTGGTGTATTACTATTGAATGAATTGTATCATATGGCTATATTTTGAAAGAATTAATGAAAATCTAAGTTCTCGACATGTGTATTACTATTGGATGAATTGTATCACACAGATTTGAGACTCAAACATGTATAAATAAACAATAAACGTCTCTGTATCAATAAAAATATTATGGTTTTTTTTTTATTATGCTATTTTAAATCTGGAAATAGAAAGTTGAAAAATACAATTACAAATCAATATTAAATTCTAATTGCAAAATGTAATATGCTTTTGTAATATGAATGATGAGATACAATAATAAGATGAATAAATACCAATCTCTTATAGTTGCCATTCATCTTCATCAAATTCAGAGCTTTCTTGATTCTTGTCTGTGGTTTGAGTTTCTTCACTCTGAATCTGCATACATTCGCTGAACTACATCTCAATGCTACCAGCAGGTCCAGTACATGGGGCAATAGTCCCACTGGCACTTTGGTTTGAAGTGTTCCCAAACCTCTTCTTTCACATTTGGACCTCCAGATTTGCAGTGCCCTATCGTAAGGAAAAGTGTGGACATCATACCTAGATGTATAGAGCCTCAAGGAATTTTCCAAATTTTTGTCTAGTTTGTTTCTTAGGTTTGATTTTAGGAACCCCAAAGCACTGAAAACTCTCTCATCTTCCACCGAACCCAATATCATGGTAAGACATAAATCAGCAAGCTTCACATATTCTGGCATTGAATAACGCAACATTTTGTTCCCAGCTATAGTTTTCCAAAGCCTTGTTACTGATCCCTCTTCACGCGGGTTCTCCATTTTGGCATATTGTTCTCTCATATTGTATGAAAAATGAGATGATTTCTCTCGAAGATGAGTTTCATCTAATATTCCATTTATAGTTACTTCATTCAATTCTCTGGATATGCAAAATTGTTTTATCAAAGTCAGTACCTTCAAAAATCGACTGCACTATTGAGGCTCCAATAATGAGGAAACATGATAGACATGACTTCGAGTAGGTTGTCAGGAGGAAATGTGCTTCTAATTTGTGAGGAAAGATCATACGCAATTTTCTTCACAGAAGTAGTTACAGTCTCAACAATCTTGTCAAAATCTTCCCTTGTAACTCTTGCTAGTTGCTTCCTGGGGTGCTTTCTTGGTTTCTCGAGGTCGACCATGGCGTAGAATTGCATTGGTATCTCAACTCCCCATACGTTGGCACATACCTCCCCATTTGCACCAATTTGTAAAATGTTATCAGGATTGTTCAAATCTGTGAGTGTTTGCCACTTAACAAATTTTTCATCAGATAGTGTTGGTTGATTTCGATAGAGATTGTTGAGGGTCATGCATGTCATCTTACGCAGCGTAGCATATTCTACAATATACAGAGCTCTTTTTTGGGTAGCCTTCATAATATTCCTCATTTCCTCTAGCATGGGAAAAAGAGCTGCTAAAGTTAAGAGTGTCTCTAAATTACTTAACCTGCGAAGAAGTTCAGGAAATTTTGGTTGATCTGATTCGTCATGAGTTGTGTGAAATAGTACAATCAAGGATGGATATTCTTAAAACACTGGATGTGTTGGACCATCCAAAGATATCCATCTGGTAACATTATCCTTGAGAATCTTTTTCCCATCAGTTATGCCATCAACAAAGTGTTGAAATTCCATAAATCACTTGGGAATTCGACAAAAGTGTGAGTAGAGCTCTCTGATTAAATTTTCATTTTTTTTGACCAAAGGAAACTTGCTCACAATTCCAAAAGCTAGATTCATTATGTGAGCCATGCAGTGAATTGCAGTAATATACAGTGCAAATGAAGTTTCAATATTTGTACAAAGACCGTTCCTGTGACCTTGCATTACTAAAGCTCCATCTGCTCCAACACAAACCAATTTTTTGGCTACCGTCATGTCATACATACCTCCATATTCAATTAAACTTCTCTTTACTAGTTGAAATAAATTTTCTGTTGTTGCACTCTCCTTCATTTTAGCAACAGATAGTAGATGAGGTTGGCGGGTATGATTCTCTACAGTATAAACATGCATGCATACCAATGAAGTATTGTCTACTGTTGTAACTTCATCTAAAGAAAATGCAATAAAGTTTGACTTTCTTATTTTTTCCTTTACATCTTCTTTTTCAACCTCAGCAAGACAACTTGCCCATTCCCATCCACTGTTTACTGACCAGTATCTATTAGGATAGTTAAGAACTTTCAAAAAGTGTAATAAACCACTAATTGATGGGAAATCTGTCATAGCAGGCCCTCTGCTCAAAATATAAAAAACAATGCTTAACTGAACAACTTTCCCCAGTTGTTCTATTTGCATTGCTTTTCTAAAAACAACTTCAATGGAACCTTTAACTTCAGCAGGCTTCATCTATATTTTCTCATGAAAATAATACTCTTCGGCATTCCTCACATGCTTACATTCCTCCTTTGTTTTCCATCTTATCGCTGATTTTTCAACCCCGTCTATTATTTGTTTTTCATAAACTTTACCCATATGCTTTTCTATGGTGTCAAATTTTAGCTACAACATAATTTCCTTGTTATGTTTCCAAGTGCAAATCTTACACCTGCATTCTATTGGAGGCCTTCCTTCAATTGGATTCTCCACTGGTTCAATGAATGGATACTTTGATGCCCAATTAATTTGAAAATTCCTCACTGACATATCCCACTCCCGATCCTCTTTTTATTGTGGTTCACCCTTTTTTGATATGGCTTTTCTTTTCCCCTTCCGTGCATTATCATCAATGGCATTATCACCCAAGTTGATTATATCATTCCGGCTAACTTGGGTATCTACCAGATAATCTTCTTCAAGATCATCCTGATTTGAGATATCAGGTTTGCCACCATCTTCAACATGTAGTGTAGGTGGCGAATTTTGTACTTGTACTTGTGATGATGTACCTTCCTAATTTTCACCACAATCTTTTCCAATGCCAAAGTATGAAGACAATGTTCTTCTTTTTGTTGGCCTCTCCTGGCCTTCCCCACATTCAGGTTTCCTACCTCTCTTCCTGTTCGACATCTCCAACAAAATAAAGGCTGTCAAAAAAATATCAATTTGTTGAAGAAGCAATAATAGACTATAATGAATAATATACCACTTCAAAAATATGATCGCTCACCTTTAGGCTTTAGGTCACTAGCAGTCGCCAACGCAGTCAACAACAATGATTTTCCTTGGTCTGAAACTTTGCTATTGATCAAAATTCAAAGCCTAGAACCCACCAGATTGTGTTGAGATAGATCTGATCTTTGCATGTATTTATACCAATCCTTATATGGCAAATTCTATGGGAATTTTATATGGTATACAAATATTTGGCAAATCTCGCGTAACTATAACATGACTTATGTAATTTTCGAGGCGATTATAGGTCGTCCAAATACGACATGTAATTTTTGAGGTGATTATAGGTTGTCCAAATAATAGGTGAATACAATATAGTTGGCAAAATTTGTGGTGAATGGAGACAAGCATCGGCAAGATGTCAGGCAAATTGGGTTCCCCTGGCTAACAAATCTTCATATGCCTATAGGCGAATTAAGGTCATCTATTAAGGCAACCTCGGAGAGTGTAGGTGAAACAATTAAATTTACCATGTGTCCACCATATATTGTATTGGCAAAATCATCACATAGAAACATTTAATTGCATAAAACACATGGCGAACGGGCCATGACTTTGACGGAAATTGATAATGTTCTGGCGACATGGCCACCCCTAGTCGGTACAAAATATTTGCCATTTCCGGCATGGCCGACGTGAAAAATTCACCATTGGTGAATATTCGCCACTAAAGTAATCTCTCGTCAAATCCTTAGTTGCTGCAATAAATCTCTCATAAGGCCAAGTTTTTCTATGTGCATTCAAAATTCTCGAACAAGACCCAAAGCGCAAGGCGAATTTTCTCAAATCATGGGTAAGTTTCTTGAAATCCTGCTCTGTAATTGTTAACTGCTTGGCGTGCTAGGTTTCTGAGTTTCTGAAGGGGATAAAGGGTTAATTAATTGAAGAAAGTAATATTCCTTAAAATGGCTCCATGGAGAGAACTCAGAGGGAAGGTCGATTACCAAGAAAGAGCCATCTGCGATGACTTCCTGGAGCAATTGACTCTATCAACCAATAGTGTAGCTAAGATTAATGAGCTTGTGCCCCAATCTTCCCACCTAAGGGTTAGTAATGGTCTGTATGATAAGGGAAACTGGTTAAGGGATGCACAGATAGGGATGTCAGGATTAGGACTCTTCAAGGTTGCTTTTGGTCAAAGGCATTCTCCCTCACCAAGCAACAATTTGTGGGAGCTAGATGTAGGGAAACTGATAGTGCTTGGGGTTTTTATGGATGTGGACCTCTTGACCCATATTGCATCCAATTATGACCCTGTGGCCAAAGTTATTAGAAATGTGAATGGAGGGCTCTGATTGAAATAAATGATGATGTGTTTAGAAAGGTTTTCAGACTCAGTGAAGTCTCCAATTATTTAGAGCCTATCAATTTTGAGATATTGGCTAAGGTTTATGAGACACAAAGGGATCATCTTAGAAGCGGTCAGTTAAAGGAGTTCTTTACAAAGATAGGAGGTTTAATAGTGGTAGGCCCAAGCACCATGGAGCCCTTCTCCCTGAACTTTTTTACTTTGAGGGCTAAGGGAATGTACTAGTCTCTATGCTAGATTTTTGGAGAAGAAAACCATGCCCACACATTACATGCTTATGATGGCACAAATCCTTAACCCATCCTTGGCCATAACATTTGACTTTTCTCCCTACCTTATTGATGTTATTCATGAGGGTTCGATAGGAATAAGAAATGCTAAGGTAGTCAGGCCTTTTGGATGGTATTCTCTCCTCATGCACATGTTCTTATTCAAGGGTGCAGACTACTTTGCCAATGAGATGGACTTATTAAAAGAGAAGGATAAAAGAAATGCCAGTACAATTATGGAGCACTATCCTATCTTGGGATAGAGAGGATGCTAGCTACTTGAAATTTGACAGATGTTTTGCATCCAGGCGTAGGATCCTATTGTGTTCTGAAAACCCTAGGATTCCCAAAGTTCTTCTTGAGTTCCTCAGGCCAAAAGAATTTGCTGAGCACATCAAAAGTGTGCATAACTGGGGTGATATTACTTATACCCTATTTCTACTATTTTTAGAGTTTATGGGTTCAGAGGATCTCCATATCTACTCCCTTACCGGGTCCCCTTGAAGATTGGAATTGCAGTGGTGTTAAGACTGATAGGAGGTCTGCAAGAAGCAGAATTGACAAACAAAGGCAGGGGAACTATTTTCCCAACTGTAAACCTGGCTCACCAATTTCTAATTACCAAGGGAGGATGGTTACATTTTTATAAGTTCCTTCAACCATACATGTTGTCTACTATGGTAGTAAGATTTGCTGATCCAGAAGGGTTTATCAATGACATGTTCAGAAAAAGAGTCAGATGTGTAGGGAGGGCTCACCAATTCCACTTTCCTAAAGATTTGATCATGAATGAATTTAACTTAGATGAATAGGAACTAAGGAAAGAAAAGTGGATTGCATACAAGAAGGCCATTGACTTCATCCACTAGTTTAACAGTAGTTATGATCCTTTGGCCAATTTTACCCCTTTTGAGAAGGTCAAATTTTTGATACTCTATTTTGAGGACCTAATGTAGATTTTAAAGCAAAAGAGGGAAGCTATTTTGAAAGGTGACCTTGAGAAGGTTAAACTTGTTTTAGCCAGGCCTGCATTTGCAAATTCAGTGCCCCCGAGAGATTATGTAATTCACAAGAGATCAACATATAATGTGTTGATGCCAACAAGAGATGATCCCTCCTCATTAAAAGGAAAAAGGCCTTTAATAGATGTGGTAGAAATCCAAGATTCGCCCAAGAGGCAAAGAGTAGGAAAATATATACAAATAGGTGAAACTTTATACTCTCCATCCCAATCCCCAATTCAAGTGGGAGATGAACATGCAGTCACAGAACAATTGTTGTAGCTAGGTAGTCTTGGGGAAATAGCATGCACCTATCAAGAATTGCAAGAAGGTATGCCAAAGGAACCAACAAGTGCCAAGATGGACTTGACTGTGGAAGAATTTGGGGGTAAAGAACTCGACCCTGTCATTAAATAAGCTAGTGAGGAGTTTTTGGCCGATAGCAATTTTGTCAAAACAGGATCTTTCATGTAGTTTGTTTGGAGAACAAACATGGAGCACTTCAAGAAAAGATGTGAGAAGAGAAACATGGAGTATCCAGATAAGGACACATCGGCAGTTGAAGAAGAGGTCAAGAAAGAAATGATAACTGAATTTGAAGCCATTACCCCTTAGTAGGGGAGAGAAATGATAGCAAAGGCTGGAGTGTTAATTCTCCATGAGTGGGATATAGCTGACACATTAATCCTTGATGATGTCAAAAAGGAGACAAAGCCCTTAGAAGGGGTGACCTTCAGCAAGGATCATGTTACATTGGTCATATGGTCACTAAGAAGAGAAGAAAGCAAGAAAATAAAAGGCCCCTTAGAGTGCAGCTACTCAGAGGGGATGATTGTAAAAAGAGTGAAGGACACAGGGCTAGTGGAAGTAGCCAATACAACTTTGGAGTCAGAAAAGTTCAACATGGCAGTAGCTGAGAGAGAAGAAAAGGAGAAGGCTGACATCCATGTGAAGATGGAAATGATTTTAAAGGCATACAATGAGGCTAAAGTGGAATTATCCCACAAGGATAATATAATTGCAAATTTAAAAAGCCAGATTTAAGGGCAATAGCAGAAAGGTGAGTCATCCACTTTGATGATTGCCTCTACTCCAACAACATCTCCACCCACCGTCCCAATCATTGAATTTCCCCCTTCCCCTAGGATATCTAGTTTTCAATCATCTGAGACTCTTCAGGATGATATAGAGAATTTGAAACAAGCTCGAGTTGTTTTTGCAGACAAGTATGAAGAGAAAGTCAGAGGTACCATTTTGAAATTTGCTAACACAGTGGGAGCTTCCATAGTGTATATATACATGCAGAGAATTTTGAGCATGTTGAATGTTATAAAGGAGGATAAGGATGCCTTAGAGGTAATTTTAAATAAATGGATGGCTAAGGAGTTAGACTTAAAGCTCATGTGCATGTCCCAGGAGGGAACTGATGCAGATACCACAATTAAGTCTTCTTATGAGTTAGTAAAAATCATGCCTGGGTTAGTAGAAGCAAGAGCCAATTTGGAGAGGAAAGCAAATTTATATAGGAAGGAGTACACGGACCAAAAGTTTGAACTTTTCCCAGGAGGTTTTGTTAGTGCAAATAAATTAAAAGATAAAGAGGTTTGGCTTGGCGAATTAGGCCTTAAGTTATCCCAAAGAATAAATGATGTTATCAATTTAGATGACACCTCTTTGTTTATTCAGACAATTGAAGAAATTGAGAAAATGAAGTCTCATTATGGTTTTTTGGAAACAGAGATTAACCAGCTGAGGAACACATGGAAAAGGGCTAATAAATTGAGAAAGAAAATTATTAACTTTCCATGGCCTGATGACGACACATTCAGAGAATGGGAGGCAAAATATGTGGCAAAAGAAGCAAAGGTGTAGAAAGAGTCAACTGACATCCAGACAATTGGTGATCCCAAGGAAATTGGAAGTAGTTAGCATTTCCAATAGCTTTGTTCGATGGTAGTTGGTTCAGAAGAAGTTAAAGATACGATTCCTCAATTTTGTAAAATCTTTGAGAAAGGTAGTTGGCCTTTTTTCCAGCTGGCTTCTTTAGTTGTTAGGTTTCTTTAGTTTTAAGAAATGTAATTTTTGGAAGGAAAGGCTTGTTAGGATAAATATTCTTTGAAGGTCCATAGCTTGTTGCATCCATGTATCTATAAATGGATATCATGACTTCTAAGAAAATCATCACAAGAATTTGTAAAGAAACTCTGCCGAAATATATCTAAGGTTTTCTAGTTTTTTCAGAAATCACCTTGAGTTGTGTACGATTTTGAAAATGAATATTAATATATAGATCAAAGCATTTTGAGCCTATATTTATATTGTCTTCTTGTGTGCATTCATTTATTTATTAGTTTCTTTTAAATAATATAGGGTTATTTGATTGAATAAGGTTTGCAAAGCAATCTTACAGACATGTTTTAGGTTTTTCTCTCAAGGAGGGGAATTAAATATACGTGAAATCTTTCTACTAGTAAATCAATAGTTTCTGCTTGAATTTGATAACTGGTTCTAGCGTAAAGGAAAAACTTATATATATGTCAGGCATGTATTAGGTTGGTGAAGCCGAAGTGATGAGATGTATGTGAATGTCCTGATTCAGAATTCTTGTCTAGTTTGGGTGACTCTATAGCTCGGATAAGGCACTAATATTATTAGTGGAGTTTTCTATCTTTCTTGGGGTCAAGACTGAAAATGAACACATGTTTTCTTTTATGTTTTAGTATTGCTGAGGTGATAAGGTTTACAGATTTCTAACACTGGTTTACTATGGATCTTATATTATAATTGTGAAAGTATTCACAAGAGGTATACCCACCTTAGCTTAGAATAAGCTTAAAGTGTAGAAGGTTTTGTATAAACCTTGTTATATGTTATTTTGGATTTCTATTTTCTTATTGTTCTCTCCATATTCAACAAAGGCTCTAACTTTCTTATAGAGGAGACAGGGAAATCAAAATTTGAGAACAACACAACTAACATTGATGGGTCATAAGGGTAGGGACAAAATTCCTCAGATGAATGAGGTTTTCTTTTGTTAGTCCCTTCCTTCATGTTTTTTATGATGTTCTTCATGTCCTTAATTTCCAAGTGATGAAATCATGTTGTGGATCTTGGACATGATGGACTGTGTCTACCTTGGGAATCTAGTGATTCATGGATGACACACCACCACCACTAATATATTGTTAAGACAAAGAAACAAGGATTTGAGATGTGATAACCGATGTGATGGGGGACTTGAGAGGTGATGATTGGTCATGACCCATGGATTGTGGTAGCATGAGAGAGATAAGCATTGATGAAATTAGTGGCATTGTTGAGGGGAATAGCAGATTGAGGAATAGAGACATGTGGGCATGTGGAAGAAGATGGGATAGAAGCATGTTGAAGAATATATTTGATCACGTTAGATAATGGCATAGATGCTAGAAAAGAAGAAGAAGGTTGGAGAGAAATCATGGAGATGGATACCGCAGGTGCTACAGATTGAGGATGAAGAAAAGGGGCAGTGAGGTGACTAGTAGCAAAATATCTCTACGATTGTTGATAAAAATGGATCTATCAATATCAGGGGGAAGGTGAGATCCATTTTCAATGAGGGTCCTTAAGAGACCACTAGGATTGTGTCGGATGAATTTATCCATCATTTCTGGATTGTATGAATCCTCTAGGAATGTTTGCATTTTCGGGGGGAGGTCATCTTGATCAACCATGTTAGGGTCCACTTGTGGTTGTGAATCTTGATTGTCAGGTTGTGATTTTTTCCCTTGTCTAGGATCTTGTGCAAGGTCTTGATATAGGATACTAATGTCTGGCATACAGTATTATTGTTTGGCCATCTTCTTCTTCTGAGATCGAGTTGTGACCATACAACAATAACCTTTAGAAAAGATTTTGGAAGAAGAAGCTTGATGAAAGGACTTAGCATAATTTTTTGGATTTTTTATTTAATTTAGATTTAATTGGATGATTGACTGGGTCTTTGGATTAGGAAAAAGATGATTAAGATCACACCCTAGTCCTTGAACAGGGATTTCAGGTGAAGGATATTGATGATGAAAACCACAAATACGGTGACAACCAAGTTGGGTGAAATTTAGACCTTAAAATGATGATCAGAAAGTCTTTTTCTACTAAGGATTGAATAATGATCCTAAGAAAAATAAAGACATGGGATTGGGGTCTTGACTAAAGACAAATTATTAATTTATTAAGGATGGGGTCTAAATAAAACTTCACAAGGCACAAAACTTTAGAGTGAGGTTAATTTGAGTTGCATGATTGATCGAAGGATTGGATGATTGATTAAAGATTGATTTGATTAAGGTTTGATTGTTGGATTAATTGATGTGCTAAGTCCTTAGAAAATTTTGGTGATGAAAAGATAAAAGAAGGGTGATAGCGATGACTAGAAGAAAGTGGTTATTAGATTATTCTCGACAAGGAAATGACTCAATAAGTGATGGGTTCAGACGAAAAATTGTATGAAGGGATGCGACCACCCTAATTTTGACAATAGTTGGTATTGAAAGATAAGCCTCATCCTTGGTGCAAGGCACAAACCCTTAGTTCATCACTAGCATGAAACGTGTTGCCATGACCATGGGTATAATCGTCATATCAGTGCAAGAAGGTCTTATATTTGAGCAAGAGTTTGTGGTTCGCATACCAAAACTTCCAACATCTAACAAGTTGTGCTTAAGTGAGTTTATTCTTCTTGACTTGATGATGGATAGACTTCTTGGGATGCTTGTACAACTTAGGCTTATGGAACATGAGGTGAAAATGAGATAGACTAGATTTTGGACTTTGTGTTATGCAAATGAGAAAATTCGGATTTGGAATGTTTGTCAAATGTGAAAAATGGGGTAAGTTGTTTGTCAATCTACTCTTGGCAAGAAAACATCAAGCATAGTAAACACATTGGCCAAATGTACCACTCAACAATGTGTTAGGCAGTTCAGATAACTAGAAGACAACTGAGGGGGGGTGAATCAGTTGTCATAGATTACCGAAAACATTAGCATTTTAAACATTAATACTGGAACCCAAAACAATAATACCAGAATAGAAGTTAATCCAATTAAGCATAAAAAATAATCACAGAATAAGAGCCATTCACACAACACCAATATTTGTACGTGGAAAACCTGGTAAAGGGAAAAACCATGGTGGGAAGCCTACCCAGAGTCAGATAATACTTCTGCAGTAAGTATATGAATTACAATGAATGGGCCTACACTTGCAGGAAGGCCAATAGCCTAGAGCACATTGCTCATCACAAAAAGAGTCTCACTAACTACATACAAATCCATACTACAATCCGAAGAAGTGTTGAACTATGAAAGATAACATCTCCTATGCCAGAGTACGGTTCTGGTTAAGCTCAATACCGGAGGACTAAATCCTCATACATAAGCCCAATTCAATCTCCAATGATTGATCAACTCCTCTTCCTGAATGATATTACATTATTCGCACATTACATTCCCTGACCATGACCTCTTACATTAACCATGATGATCTACAATGAGATCTTACATCTATATATACAAACCCTCGACCATAAACAATTAGGTCGTCCACCAGAAAATAAACCAATTATATAATTACAAACCATGTTGGCCTAAGGCCAAATAAATAATATCCAACACATAAGACATCATGAAAATACATCAAGAGGTCATATCCACACGTTACAACAATGTTGGTTTATAACTTAGATCAACCGGGACCAAGTATAGGTCCACACGCTTCAGCAATGATCTCTAAATGCCAAGTCTTGAACATGATCACCAACAGCATCCTGAAACTCTTATCAGAAGCTGCACCAACATCAGTTAAGCAATTCATCAAAGATCTCTACAAAAAGATCTGTCAGTGAAACCCTCACCAAAACTAGAAACCAAGCTTCTCAGCAAGCAG
Source organism: Cryptomeria japonica (assembly GCF_030272615.1). NCBI lineage: Eukaryota > Viridiplantae > Streptophyta > Pinopsida > Cupressales > Cupressaceae > Cryptomeria > Cryptomeria japonica. The sequence continues at coordinate 40,559,381 of NC_081408.1, read as the reverse complement.
GAAACATCCAAACACCAAACCAAAACCAACTAACCAAATATGAGTATAATCATCATGAGCAAGCCAATTCAATCACCAGATAATATCAGAGTCTACTGGATCATGTCAGATCCAAGTTAACCAGAAACCACTCAACCTGTCAGGACCAAAAGGGTGTCGGTAAAGCATCCAAACATATAGTGTTGACATCAATGCAACACATAATCAATTCCACCAAATGGCCAACAATCTCCCCCTTTGGCATTGATGGCAACACTAATGTGAAAAACATCTATGTACCAAGAAATGCCAAACAAGTCTCCCCCTGTGGAAGATAGCCAACAATCTCCATAGATAGTTTTGAATATCAATATCTCCCCCCATTTGAATAATATCTCTGTAAAGCTCTGAATTTCTCTTTAATTTTTTCACATCAATATCACTCCCCCTTTGACATCAATGCCAAAAATCTGATAAAAATATCAAAGCAAAAGTATAAACCTCTGAATCTCAAAGCTGACTACTCCCCCTCAGTAGTAGCATCCCACATCAGTGCCTGAATGAATAGTATTTTGTTTAATGAATGTAGGACTGATGCCAAACCGCATTAATCAAGTCTCTATCGAAGGGGTAAAAACCCCCAATCTGTCTCTTAGGTACTCAAATGACTCATTGGATAAAGGTTTAGTGAAAATATCTACAATCTTCTCTTTAGTGTTCACAGAAACTAGTTTAACTTCATTTTCTTCCACCTTCTCCTTTAGAAAGTTATACTCGATAGATATGTTCTTTGTCTTGGAATGAAATACCAGATTCTTTGATATATCAATAGTCGCAGAGTTATCACAGGGAATAACTATCGGTGCATCACAATCCAACTTTATATCCTTCAACATTTGCTTCATCCATAAAACTTGTGTATAGTTAGTAGCAGTAGCAACATACTCGTCTTCAGTAGTAGATAGAGAAGTACATGACTGTTTCTTATTGATCCATGAAACCAACTTCTTTCCAAGAAAGAAATCTCCACCAGAAGTACTTTTCCGGTCATCAACATCTCTAGCCCAATCAGCATCTTTATATGCACATAAAGTGAAGTTATCATCCTTAGAGTACCATAAGTCATATTCTGATGTACCTTGCAAGTATCTAAAAATCCTTTTTACCACCATCTCATAATTTTCTCTAGGATCACTCTAAAATATTGAAACAATACAAACAACATTCATAATGTCAGGTCTAGTCTAAGTCAAATAAAGCAGACCTCCAATCATAGATTTGTATCTTGTAGGATTTAATGGTGCAAAAACATATTTTCTTATCAATTTCTCACTTGTAACCATAGGTGTACTTACCAATTTAGAATCTCCCATGCCAAATTTCTTCAATAATTCCTTAGCATATTTATTTTGACAAATAAAAATGCCTTTGTCAGTCTGAGTAATCTGCAAACCTAAGAAAAATTTCATCTCACCAATCATAGACATCTCAACTTCTTTCTCCATATTCTTAGAAAATTCTAAGCATAGTTTATCTTCACCTCCAAAAATAATATCATCAATAAATACTTCAACAATCAGTATATCAACATCAATGATTTTATAATATAAATTACTATCAGCACTGCCCTTAGTAAAACCAAGCTTCAAAATATATTTATCCAAACTTGCATACCAAGATCTAGGTGCTTGTTTCAATCCATATAAGGCTTTCCTTAACCTGCAAACCAATTTAGTATCATCTGATAGTGAAAAACTATCAAGTTGCTCAATATAAACTTCCTCATCAAGATCTACATTCAAGAATGCACATTAACATCCATCTGATAAACTTTGTAGTTATTATAAGCAACATAGGCAAGAAATAATCTTATAGCTTCAATCCTAGCTACCAGTGCAAAGGTCTCTCCATAATCAATTCCTTCCTTCTGAGAATATCCTTTACAAAAAAATCTAGCTTTATTCCTTATGACTTTACCATCCTCATTCAATTTATTCCTAATAACTCATTTAGTTCCAATGACATTTTTTTTTTTAGGCCGGGGAACCAAAGTCCATGTGTTATTTTTCTCAATCTGATATAATTCTTCTTCCATAGCTTTTAACCAATGTTCATCTTTACATGCCTCAATTAGTAATATCGGATGAACTTGTGAAATTAAACATATCTCATTAGTTGCCAGTCTTCTTCCTTTGATCACTCCATTGTTCTTATCCCCAATGATTTGATCTTCAGAATGATTCAGTCTCACATACCTAGGAGTCTTCTGACTCTCTGATCATCTTCCCTATTCTTTAGTTGTTGTAGAATTCATTGATGTTGCCCAAGTAACTGGTTCAACTCTCTATTCCAGTTTAGGTGCTACAAATTCAGATATAATCATTTCCACTGTTGGTTCCTTCTCATAAACTCTAATTTGACTTTTTCTCAACTCATCTACTTTGACATTAGCACTCTCCACAATTCTTTGCAATCTCTTGTTATAACATCTATATGCCTTGCTTTCATTAGAGTAACCAAGAAATATGCCTTCATCACATCTAAGATCAAATTTTCCAATAGTATCATCTCTCTTGATATAACATTTACTACCAAAAATTCTGAATTACTTAACTATATGTGTATTTCCAAACCATAATTCATAAGGTGTCTTACCGGTTTCTCCTTTGATATGTACTATGTTGAATGTATAAACCGCTATATTCACTGCTTCTCTCTAGTAGATATGAGGTAGATTAGCTTCCATCATCATTGTTCTAGCATCATCCAAGATAGTTATGTTCTTCCTTTCCACAACTCCATTCTGTCGAGGTGTCCGGGGAGCAAAAAATTGTATTCTTATGTCATGCTTGTCACAAAAGTTATTAAGCTCACCGGATGTGAATTCTCAACCATGATCTGGTCTCAAACATTTAATCTTCAATCCTATCTCAATTTCCACTTTAGCTTTAAATATTTTAAACTTTTCAAATGCTTCATATTTTTCTCTCAAAAAAGTAACCCACGTCATTCTAGAATAATCATCAATGAATAGCATGAAGTATCTATTGCCATGAAAACTTTTGAATCTAGTAGGGCCACACAAATCAGTATGAATAAGATCAAGAACATCATTTAATTTATCTTGTATACTTCTAAAAGAGGTTCTGACCTATTTACCCATTTGACATTCCTTACATATCGGATTATAGGGCTTCATAATCTTAGGTATATCCCTAACTACCTTAGTTGAACTGATCTTCACAATGTAATCAAAATTCACATGACACGGCCTTTTATGCCATAACCAACTCTCAAGAATCTGTGTAATCAAACGTGTTTTCTCACCGGAGTTCAAATAAAATATATTACCTTTTGTCTGTGTACTGGTTGCAATCTCCAAGCCAGATCTGTTAATAATTTTTTATTTTCCATCCTTTAATTGTAATTGAAATCCCTTGTCTACCAATTGTCCCACACTCAAAAGATTATTCTTCAAACCTTCAACATAATAAACATTATCAGTATTGTTCTTACCATCCAATGATATAGTTCTTTTTGATCATACATGCCTTGTCATCTCCAAATCAATCCACCATCAAATTCTTAGAAAGACAGAAACTTTCCTTTATCTCTAGATATATGATGTGAACAACCACTTTCAATTACCCATTCATCCTTGTCCTCAATTTTAGCAGCAAGTGCCTTCACTTCCTGTACATCCAGTGTCGAATCATCTTCCTTGATAGCCAAGAATACCCATTCTTTCCCATTGTTGGATCGACTAGCAGAGTCTTGTTCCGGTTCATCATCTGAATCTGTAATGCCTTCCTCATCCGCTATGTAGCATGATTTGTCTCTATTTATCTTGAATCTATACTTGTTCTGATATCCAGGGTTAGGCTTAAATGATCTTTTAACTCTTTTATTAAATCTTGAATTCCTTTTAAGACATCTAGATGCAAAAATGACCAATCTTATTACATGCAAAACATTTAAAAGGTGCTTTTCCTTCATACTTACTTCCTACCGATCCTTTTGGTACTCTTCTAGAAAATAGTGCTTCAAGTTTCTCAAACTCATCATCTTCTCTCTTCATATCTTCTAACTCTTTTGTATATAAATCTTTCCAATCTTGCCTACCGGTTGCAAATGTAGATGCATGAAAAGAAGGTTAAATATTCACACCTCTAGAAGGTCCAAATTCCTCAAGCTCAAATGAAGATAGTTTCCCAACCAAGGTATCTTTATTGATAGATGTATTAGCCATTGTTCTAAAGTTATTGTTAGAAGTAGCCTTCATTTTGTAAGCCAGTGATAGGGCTCTCGGGACTTTAGAAATAATTTCATCTTCACTCAGAGTTCCACCACAACATTGAATTCACGTAACAATCTCATTTACCCTTTCCATGAATGCAGTAATCCTTTCATCTTCTTCCATCTTCAGGTTCTCATATCTTACCCAATAACCATCAAGTTTAGAAATCTTAACTATAGGGTCACCTTCATTAAGAGTCTGCAACTTATCCCATATAGCCTTTCCAGATGATTTGTCAATTAATCCCATTATTTGTTGATCAGAAAGTGTGCACAAGAGGGCTTCTCTTGCTCTACAATCATTCTCAATCTCCTTGTCCAGGTTTGTCGGAGGAGGATTGCTAGATCCCAGATTATAGGGCATGACACCATTCTGTGTGATATCCCAAATCTCCTTGCCAAGACATCTCAGATGAGTCTCCATCTGAATCTTCCATATTGTGTAATTTTTTCCATCAAGCCTCGGTATATCCCTTCTAAAGATAGCTCTAGAAGAACTCGATGAACTTGAACTGTTAGATGTCATAGGATCTTCCTCAAGTGGTTAAGCTTTTTGCAGAGAGGACCAAAGCTCTGATACCAATTGTTAGACATTTTAGATGACCGGAAGACAACTGAGAGGGGGGCTGAATCAGTTGTCACATATTACCAAAAGCATTAGCAATTTAAATATTAATGTCAAAACCCAAAACAATAATACTGAAATAGCAGTTAATCCAATTAACCATAAACAATAATCACATAATAAGAGCCATTCACACAACACCAATATTTGTACGTGGAAAACCCGATAAAGGGAAAAATCATAGTGGGAAGCCTACCCAAAGTCAAATAATACTTTTGCAATAAGTATGTGAATTACAATGATGGGGCCTGCACTTGTAGGAAGGCCAACAAACTAGAGCACACTACTCAACACAAAAAGAGTCTCACTGACTACATACAAATCCATACTACAATGCGGAGAAGTGTCAAACTGCGAAAGATAGCATCTCTTATGCCAAAGTGCAGTTCTAGTTAAGCTCAATACTGGAGGACTAAATCCTCATACATAAACCCAATTCGATCTCCAATGATCAATAAAACTCCTCCGCCTGAATGATATTACATTATTTGCACATTACATTCCTTGACCATGACCTCTTACATTAACCATGATGATCTACAATGAGATCTTACATCTATATATACAAACCCTCAACCATAAACAATTAGGTTGGCCTCCAAACAATAAACCAATTATATAATTACAAAGCATGTCGACCTAAGGCCAAACAAATAATATCCAACACATAAGACATCCCAAAAATACATCAATAGGTCCTATCCACACATTACAACAATGTCGGTTCATAACCTAGATCAACCAAGACCAAGTATAGGTCCACATGCTTCATCAATGATCTCCAAACTCCAAGTCTCGAACATGATCACCAACAACATCCTGAAACTCTTATCACAAGCTGCACCAACACTACTTATGCAATTCATCAAAAATCTCTACAAAAAGCTCTACCAATGAAACCCTCACCAGAGCTAGAAACCAAGCTTCAAAGCAAGCAGGACAACATCCAAACACCAGACCAAAACCAACTAACCAAATATGAGAATAAGCATCATGAGCAAGCCAATTCCATCACCAAATAATACCAAAGCCTACCGGATCATGTCGGATCCAAGTTAACTAGAAACCACGCAACCTACCGAGACCAAAAGGGTGTCGGTAAAGCATCCAAACAGATCATGTTGACATCAATGACAAAACATCAATGCAACACATAATCAATTCCACCAAATGGCCAACACAATGAGTATCAAAGTGATGGAGGGCCTAGATTAGCCCAAATTCATTTTACGAGTATAACACAAATGAAGACACTTTAAGACAACACAACTTAGGCTGGAAAGTGGAAACCACTTGTTAGGTCCCTCACATAAGAAATACCTCACTTAGGCGGTCAAATAGAGATTCTGGTAGCACTAGCTCGACTCCACAACACTCACTTCTCAGTCGTACCAGATTCTCTTTCCCCAAAGATCCAAGGATATATTACATCAGGAATTTATGTCTCATCTTGAGCAGATGCATGAGGAGTAACTTCAGGGTACGATTTGCATCCCCACCACTATCAAATGTAGGATTTTGGCTACTAAAACTAGTGTCTAGTGTAACTTCTGAGGGATCACCAATCCAACAATGGATTCTCAAATAAAGCTACTTAAGGCTCTAACTGAGCTTATTGGTGCAAGGAAGGCCCCCACATATGTTGAATTCACTCAACTAAACTAGTGGACAAAAAACACTTGTTCATTTTAATCCCATATGTTCATAGTTTTCTAGCTAGAATGCATAAAACAAAACTAAACTAGTGGCAAAAATATATCTTGGACAAGTGTGTTGCAGGAAAATGGTTAGTAGTTGGAATTATGCCTTGGACAAACAAGATAATCCTGCAAAAACTCAAAATTTGATCAGTAACCTAAAAATTCTAAGGATACAACACAAGCGTAGATGCTGCAGTATCTGCAAAAATGTCAAAGCTTCTACATAGATGTTGAAGGATTTTATGCCCAACTACCAAATACAAAGGCAGGAAAGAATGCAGAATTTAAAAATTTGTAAATTTAATCTAAAAAGGTTTCCAATGAATGTGTTGATTCTAAACACAAACGTTAATGCATCTGCATATACGTTGATTAAGCAGAATTAAATGCAACTGATGCTCTGCAAAATGGTATTATGTTAGACTAAAACCCGTGGTCGTATAACACATAAGAAACACAAGAAACAAAGATAAATGTTAGTGTTAATCAACCAAAAACTAGTCTAAGCATGCATACCAAGAGAGATACTAAAAACAAAGTAAAGCATTTAACTATGAATATAAATGCAAGAAGACATCTCCAACTGCTTTCTACCATGCTTGTAGCTCCTCCTCCCTTGTTCCTCTCCTCTCCAAGTTCTAAATTACTATAGCTCTCAGCAGTTTTTTGCACTATGGATGCCTTATGGAGATTCAAGATTGAAATGTTTTAGTTATGATATGCAAATGTAAAATAAACTAATTAGACATGCTATGAAATGAACTAAGATTTATTTTAGTCCAAAATGAAAATGTATGCTATTTATGCTAAATTATATTTCTCGAAAATTCACTATAATGTAAATGCATACAAGTTTTCAGGATTATGGCTAAGAATACTAAATGCTTGAGGTTTTTGAAAATGAGGAATATGAGCTCTATTTATAGGTAAAATGGAGCAATGGATGGTTGAGATTGAGTAATCTCAACAAGGGTCAGGATTGAATAGTTTATGATCCATGTGAGACTTTCAACCCAATCCCAGGATGAAAAGTGTCAACATGAGAGAGGTTGAGGGGAGAGGGAAGAATCATTTAATGCTTGACATGACTTGAGGGTTAACTTGGGAGGTAGGGTTATGGTTGAGTTATAGTTATCCATTGGATAAAGCTTTTATCCAAGGGGTAAACTCTTGTGCAAGGGTTTGTGAGGATAACCATGGTCAAAGCAATAAATGCTTGAGGAGACACATGGGTTACATGAGGGTTGAGTTAGGGGTCAAAGTCCCTAACCATGGGTGCAAGTGGTTTTAACCATAAATGGTCATGTAAGAGCCATTAGTGGTTTGGAAGACTTTGGAGGTTAAATTATTGAACACACAAAGCAATTAATGCTTTTCAAAGACTCTGGAGTCTTTGAGAAGTGACTCCAAGTTGCTTAGGAATGTGACAATATTTAGGGGATGGATTAGGCTAATTAGGAAGGGGTTAGAAGAATCTAGAAGGGGGTTAGGATTGCAAGTGGGTTTGGTGGGTGAGAGAAAATATGATTTTTATTAAAATAAAATTCATTTATTTCAACAAATAGGTGCGAGTTGCATTTTTACGAAAATGCAAGTGGGGGGGATTTAATGATTTAAATAAATGTTTTATTTAATTTATTTAAAAGAGGAAAGGGGATTAAATTGAATAAATAGGATTTATTCATTTAATTGTTTGTGAATTTGGTTTAATGAATTAATTAAAATAAATTGAATAATTTACTAATTAAAAGGAGAATGTTTGAAGATGAATTAATTAAATGTTAATTTAATTAACTGATGGCTAGTGGATTTTTAATCAAATAAATAGCGAATATTCATTTAATTAAAATGGATAGATTTATGTGACTACATTTGCCCCTCTTTGAGATGGTGTGTTTTATCGCGTCATTTGAAAGAAAGAAAAATAGGTGTGAAGAAATATGCCCCATAAAATGTTAATTTAATGGGTGGTATGCCCCATCGACAAATGGGCCGAAAATTTTGAAAAATTGGGCGATCTCTCGAAAAAGAATGAAAATTGGGGGGGTGATAGAAGAGAAGATTTTAGTAATATTGGTGAAAAAATAAAAGAAGTCAGAGATAAAATGAAGAAATGGGAGGCTCCGGAAATTCACAGGGACGATGGCAGTGAGCAGGGTAAAATTAGGGTTACGATGAAGGGTATATATGGGGGTGAAGGGGTGACAATGGGCTCATTTACATTCGTCTCCATATCGATTTCCAGAGCTTCTATAGTGACCTTTTAGAAGAGCAAGAAGCAGTCAAGATGTCAGTGCCTATAGCAGATCATCGACTAGAGCGAGTCTATCGATTCTAGTGGCCAGACGACTACAGACCAGTGGTATGTGAATTTGAAGTTTTGAATTTCACGCATCTTTTATAGGTTTTTTGCTTGATCAAAATTGAGTCAACACAATAGCGCTAAAACTGTGTTTTGGTGCTATTGTCAACTAAAATAGCACTTTTGTACCGCTATAGCGCTTTTGCTCTGTTAGTGCTAATAAGTAGTTGATTAAGCACTTTTGTTGTGAAATGGTGCTATTGTATAGTCAATGTAGCGCTATTGTTGGTTTAGCACTATTGGGTAGTTGATTTAGCATGGTTGTCAAAGTATTTGCGCTATTGTGTGCAGAGTAGCGCATTTGTTAAGAAGGTAAATGCCTCAGTGCTTTTTGAAAAAGAATCTCCTAATGCCAATGATGGATGGATGGAGATGTGATTGTGAGAGTTGTTTTGAACCATAGCAGCCCTGATGAGACTTAAGTCATTATGATAAATGTCTATTGTAGTCTAGGTGTGTTATGATTGCTTACTTGTTAAAACCTGAAGATACTTGATCAAAGTATCTGTTGATAGTCTAGGTTTAAACTTAAGAAAGTTTGAAATAAAACAATTGATGATGATGGTTGATGTATGTGTGTAGGAGGATCTTCACGTCTTACAGATGCGCGAAAAGAATCCAGCCACACAGGTGCTGCATGATCATTTGACAGAGGCCAAGGTGGATTGCATTGCAGCGACTGGCCTATACGATGTTATGTATATGCCCATGATTTGAACAAATCGTGGGTTGATCACAGCATTGGTAGAGCGATGGCATAGTGAGACATGCACGTTTCACTTAGTGTAGGGGGAGATGATAGTTACACTGGAGGATGTATGGCGCATCCTACACATTCCCATTCGAGGAGAGCTGGTGACGTATGATCGGGCTTGGAGGACTGCAGCAGTGCAGAGATTCTTTGATGAGGATGTCTCCATTGATGATGGTTTTGTAGCATGGGAGGACATAGCCACGATGTACGAACCATTACCATCGGTACTATTAGGGATTGTTGGGGGACTGCTATGTCCAGATCGATTATCGCATGGACTTGCCATTGGTTGGGGTCAGGTGATCAAGCAGATGATGACAGAGGGGAGCTAGTTTGTATGGGGACCATGCATGCTATCACACTTATATCGGGAGCTACATGAGGTAGTATACCGAGAGGTGGGCTCATTGGGAGTGGGGATCACTTTACTGCATACTTGGGCATGGGAGCACTTACTTGTTACTCGACCAGTTAGTCTAAGATTCTGAGCAGTGGACCAGCCATATGTATACATGTATGGAGGTATGATGAGTCAGCCCCACCTTGGGAAGTTAGAGTTGTGGCGGGGGGCACTGGATGATTTGGATACCGTGCTCTGGAGGTCGTACATTGAGTGTGAGCCATGGGGGGATGATGCAGAGGCCTTGTCGTATGTGTTCATGACATGATATCTCATTGGTAGGATAGCCTACAATATGGAGAGACAGCTTCCTGGTAGAGTTCTGAGACAGTTTGGGCGGCGACAGGGATTGCCTAGTGGATTGAGAGAGTATGCTAGGGTGGTCCGAGAGAGGTTCCTATGGGGACCAGTGTTACCTTATGATCAGGCGCTGGTAGAGTTTTGCACGTTATAGATGAGACCATGGAAAATGAGGTTGGGGGTGGTAGATGCAGGGGTGACTAAGGAGTATACACAGTATATCACCGCACATCTGATTCCTCGGATATCCGATCCAGCAGAGCCTAGTCCATCCTTAGAGGAGGAGGGGAGATAGAGACGGTGGAGGAGAGGAGGTGGCAGAGTAGTAGGTGCATGAGGAAGAGGGGATGGTGGTGGTGGGGATGGAGGAGGTGGTGATGGAGGAGGAGGAGGAGGAGGGGGTGGTGGATTTAGAGGTGGAGGTGGAGGTGGGGGAGGTGGACATTTATAGCAGAGAGGGAGAGGTGGGAAGCCATTGCAGCTATCACAAGGACCTTTTATGTCGGGAGGCATGAGATTAGGTGGCAGGGATGTAGGTGAGGGATAGGCACCTATGGAAACAAGGGAGGGAGCCACTGGAGAGGCACCTATGGATACAAAGGAGGGAGCGACTGGAGGAGATCTACTGGATCATATGATACTAGTGTTGAAGACTCATCTAGAGTATATAGAGGTAGAGGTGGCCGTTAGAGATGTGTAGTTGTTTGCACGAGAGTCAGAGATGATAGTAGTGCTATGGGAGAGGGATGATGCAGTGGAGAGATTAGCAGAGCTGCAGGAGAGCTCATCCAAGTTGGAGTAGGAGCATAGGGTCCTACTAGGGAGGTGATGAGGGAGATTCAGTGGGCATAGGCTGAGATAGAGTATTGACGGGGGTTATATGAGTAGGTGGTTCTAGCTAGTCAATGAGCCATGAGCTATTCGCAGATGCGTCAGGTGAGATCAGAGTGGTCTCAGAGGATACAGAGCAGTGGTGGTGTGATGGGTCCTCCACGGCGAGATAGTGCAGGTGGTGCAGGGGGTAGTGGGGGAGCAAGTGGTGATGGCGGTGCAGGTGGTGATGGTGGTACAACATCTAGTCAAAGTGGCATCTAAGGGAGCATTTGTATGTGATTACATATTTGTCATGTTGGACTGTGTCTTGGATGGCTCTTGGTAGCCGCTATTTTGGACTTCATTGTACTCTGATATATGTATATTTTTAGCGATATGATATGATATATGAGGAGATCCCATATTTTGTGATGATATGCATGTTGATATGTATGGATTTATGTGGGATGATGATCTTATGATTTATGCTTAGATGGATACTTGTATTTTCTATATGTATGTGTTTATGAGATGATTCCTATATGCCTATTTTATGATGATTTACTTATGTGATGTCTATATGCATGTTTTACAATGTGATGCTAACATGTGGATGCAGGTTGATGTGCATGATTTGTTGATGTAATGCCTTATGTAATGTCATGATGATGATGTATGCATAATGAAATGATATTTATGATGATACAGATAGTTATTGTATTTTATGTTGATGAGATAATGAGATAATGATATGCAGTGATGTTTGATGCTATGTATGAATTATTTATGTAAATGCATCTAGATGGTTAGAGTGAATGCTATATGGATAAACAAATGTAAAATACAAATGTTTATATGATGATTTCTAAATGAATGCATATGTGCAATGTATAAACCAATGTTGAGACAAATGGTTTTATTTGTTTATGATCTAAATGTTGATAAAAATATAGTTAAGTGAAATGATAATGTGATGATAATGCAACTCATGGGTAATGAATAACTGCACCTTAATGCAATTAAAAGGATAATGAATGTATTATAATGAATCCTAAATTAAATTTATTTGTAAGATGAAATGAATGAGTATAAGAATATACTAGATGGATAAATGAATGCACTTAACTAACGGATAGATTTATAAATGCATGCAACTATGGGAATCTAAAAAAATACATAGTAAACAAGTTTAAAATGATGGTAAATGATGATTTTAAATGCCACTAAATGAATGCATCGTAATGGCTAATAATGGTAGTAAATGCAAATGATGACAAATTGATAAATGAATCTAAATGTCGTGATCTGTGCAATGATAAAATGATAATGAACTATATGTTTTTAAAATGAAACTAAATGATATGAAATGCATGCTAATGAAGATTTAATATTTTAATAAACCTATATGCAAGTAAATGATAATGAATTAGGTTTATGCAAATGTAACTAAATGTAATGAAATGATGATGTGATTATGATAGATGAATGCAAGGTTGTGTAGACTTTGCATGATGCACTGATGATGTATTAGAGAACTCTATCATGATTGTATCCAAGACCAAGTCATTTGTCAAATAAACTTCTCATATTAATCTTGTTCACACTTGCATACAAAACCATGCATATGAATAATGAATGATTAAATGGATGGGTGATATGCAACGGAATGCAATATAAACAGATGAGATGGAATGACGATCCATAGAGCTTTATTTTCATCATTGAGCATGATAATATCGCGCTTGGATGAGGCAGTAGGAACCAAGGATGGAGCATTGTACCTGCAAACAAGTAGCATAAATAAAGAATAAAGAATATGGACCCTCGATAATGGTCCATGCTCATATGGTCGAGGTATGCATTGTAGTCAACAAGCCATAGTGATCTATGACTGTATTTCGCATAAGATCACGTAGCTTAGTGAACTTCCCACATAGACACCATTAGTACATGCCCCAGAACTTCATCGGAATAAATCATAGAAGACACACAAATAATGCCTAGGAACCATCCCCGCTACTCTAATCACTTGTGGATATCCTGGAGTAGCGTAGCAACTTGATATAAATAAATAAATAACCTACAAATCCAACCAAGTATTTGATAGCTTAAATAGAATTTTCTTGTCAAAGAAAATGTCATCATGTCTTTATTTTGGTAAGGAAGGATACATCCTTGTGAAGACAGTTTGCATGTTGATGTTGATTGCTTGGTTGATCGTTTGGGTATTCCACAATGTTTGTTTGGTATCTTCTTAGATGCATATGTACAAAAGCATTGCCATATTTTTTATTATTTTTCTGATGTTTTTCTGATGTTTTTTTGGATTTTGTGAGACAGTTTTTCAATGTTTTTGGTATTTTGTGATTTGTTTTTCCAATGTTTTTGGTATTTTGCAAGATATTTTTTGAATGAAGAACTCAATGAATCACAAATAATGTAGAATCCACTTCCATCAAACAGATTAAGGGTATTGACCCCAGTTTAGACATGACTATGAAAAAGCGGGATGCAAAACGCATGAAGTACTTATCTTGGATTGTAGATTAATAACAAGCCATGGTTTGGATGGATAGATGTGTGTGTGTGTAATGAATGTGATCGCAACAAGTTTGAAAGACAATGGAGTCATAGCCTTTATGAGTGGTTCCTATTTGCCAGGTTTTCACCATTGCACTTACCCAAGGTGCCACCAGAGTGGTTGTTCACCGTTTGGATGCATGATTTTTTTTTTTACTATTTTGATTTTTTTGTATTTTCTTCAGGACATTTATCTGAATGTTTTTGTTTTTTTTCTGGTATGTATGGGAGCCTGATGCTCTGTACAACTTATGTATAAAACTGTTTGAGGTCCATGTTATTGATCGGATCTGCTAGTGGTTCTCCTTCTGAAGTAGCCAATTGATATGCTCTGAACCCAAATACAACAGTGATATCATATGGACCCAGCCAGTTTGATTCAAACTTTCCTTGATGTTCTCGGTTGGGTTGGTTATGAGGATTCTCTCAAAGAACAAGATCACCTACCTCAAATGTAGGAGGTCTAACTTGATTATTATAGCTTCTGCTCATTCGCTATTGATAGGCTTTGAGGTGATTATATGCAGCTTGTCATTTCTCATCAAGTAGTTCCAAGTCTTGAAGACATGATACTCTGTATTCTTCATCATCTATCAGATTATGCAAGGAAAATCGTAGAGATGGTATCTCAACCTCAATAGGTAGGATGGCTTCTACATCATAGACTAGTGAGTAGGGAGTTGAGCCTGTAGGGGTTCGAATGCTAGTTCGATATGCCCATAGTGTTGGATTTAATTGAACGTGCCAATCATGGCCAGCATCATTGAGTGTCTTCTTGAGGATTCTCAATATTTTCTTGTTTGATGCTTTGGCCTGACCATTTCCTTGTGGGTAATAGGGAGTGGAAAAGCAGTGTTGGATGTGAAACTTCTCCCAGAGCTCGCGCACATCCTGATTTTTGAAAGGAAGACCATTATCTGTGATGATGTACATGGGGCATCATACCGGCAGATGATGTAATTAAGGATGAATGAGGCGATCTGCTTGTCGGTGACTTGGGTAAGTGGAATAGCTTTGATCCACTTTGTGAAGTATTCAGTGGTGGTAATGATGAATTTATGACTGTTGGATGAAGATGGATGGATTTTACCCACAAGGTCAAGTCCCCATTGACAAAAGGGCCATGGTGTTGTGATTGGTTAAAATTCCTGTGCTAGTGCATGTATCAAGTCTCCATGAACTTGGTATTTCTTGCACTTTCTGACAAAATAGTAGGAGTCTTTTTCCATGGATGGCCAATAGTATCCAGTGCGCATGAGTTTCTTGGCCAGTGAAGGACCACTTGCATGTGTTCCACAAATTCCTTCATGTACCTCTTCCAAGGCCTTTGTTATCTCATCCTTTTCCAAACATTGAAGGAGAGTACCATCAAGACTATGTCGGTATAAGGTTTCAGCAATAATGGTATATCGAGTGGTTTGGTGAATGAAGGCTTTACGTTGGTTATTCGATTGGTTAGGAGGAAGTGTGTGATTGCAAAGGTAGGTATAGAACTCACCATACCATGGGGATTTGGAACCAACAAGGTGACATATCATCTCAGTTTCAGGGATATCATAAGCGGGAATCAAAAGTTGTTTGACTAAGAACTCATAGGCATGTTGAATTTTGTGGAAGATCTAGGAGAGATGCAATGGTAGCCATAGCATCAGTAGCTCAATTCTGATCTCTGGGTATATGCTCAAAGGTGATAGTAGTAAATGATGCTTTTAAACTATCCACCATTTGTTTGTACGCCATGAGTTTGTCATCTTTGATCCAATATTCATTTGTTACTTGTCAGATGACCAGTTGGGAGTCGCCATATATCTGTAACTCTTTCAGTTTCCATTGTATGGCTAGTCTAAGTCCTGTAATCAAGGCCTCATACTTTGTTATGTTGTTTGTACATGGAAAAGTTAGCCTGTAAGACTTCAGGATACTGTCACCTTGAGGTGTGATAAATAAAATGCTTGCCCCTGAGCCATGCCTAGTGTACGAACTATCAAAGTATAGTTTTCATGGTTGTGCTTCTATGACCATGAATATCTCTTCATCTGGAAAATTGGAAATGAGAGGATGATTGCCTATAATTGGTGCATCGACCAGGTGATCTGCAATAACTTGACCTTTGATAGCATTACGATCCACATACTTAATGTCAAATTCACTTAGAATCATTACCCATTTAGCCAAGTGGCCAGTCAATGCTGCTTTGCTGAGTAAGTACTTTAGTGCATCAATCTTAGCAATGAGTTGTAATTTATGTATTAACAGGTAGTGCCTCAGTTTAGTTGCTGCCAAGATTATTGCTAGGCAAGCTCCTTCAATAGGTGTGCAATTGAGTTCATAGCCAGCCAATGTGCGAGAGATATAGTAGATAGCACACTCTTTCCCTTCTGCATTATGTTGAGCCATTAGCACTCCTAATGTTGTATTTTTTATTGAGATATAGAGTAATGACGTCTTAATCAGATCTGGTGGGATTAGCAATGGTGTATTCATGAGATAGTCTTTAAGCATCTGGAATGCTTGCTGGCATCTGGGATCCCATTGAAAGCGGATGTTCTTGTGTAATAGATGTGTAAAAGGATGACACTTATCTGCCAGTTGTGCAATGAATGTTCAAATGGATTGAAGCCGCCCTTGTAATGTCCTTAGCTGACTAATATTCTTGGGAGGTGGCATGTCCATGATTGCCTTGACCTTTGTAGGATCAACCTTAATACCTTTGCTAGAGACAATGTATCCTATAAGCTTCACTAAGGTTACTCCAAAAACACATTTCTTTGGGTTGAATCAAACATGATATTGTTCTAGTCTATCAAATATTTTCTCTAATATTGCTAGATGGCCTGCTCTTGTGAGTGATTTTGCCAATAAGTCATCAACATAATCTTTCATTATAGTATGCATCATATCATGAAAGATGGTTGTCATTTCTCGTTGATAGGTCACTCCTGCATTCTTTAGACTAAAAGGCATTACATTCTAGCAGTAAGTTCCCCATGGACATGTGAAGGTTGTCTTATGTTGATCCTCTAGTGCGATCTTTATCTGGTTGTACCTGGAAAAGCCATCCATGAGAGAAAGAATGGCATGTCCTACAGTTAGGTCCACTATTATGTCGATGTTTGGTAGGGGGCAGTCATCTTTAGGACATGCCTTGTTCAAATCTCTGAAATCAGTACAGATACGGATGCCCCCATTTCATTTGCCGACAAGTACAATGTTGGAGATCCAATCTACATAATCAATTGGTCTAATGAAACCAACATTCAGGAGTTTCTTGAGTTCTGATTTGACGAGTACTGCAATCTAAGGATGCATCTTGCGAAGTTTTTTCTTGATGGGCTTAGCTCCTTCTGCTATAGCGAGATGATGCATGACTAAATCAGGATCAAGACCGGGCATGCCGGCATATGACCATGCAAAGTTGATTTGGCATTTTTTTGAAGAATTCGACAAAATTGGACTGTTCCTCTGGAGTCAAAAGAGATGCCAGATGTATGTGGTGAGGAGTTTCAGAAGTCCCTACGTTGTATTCTTTAGTTTCCTCAATCAGAATTGTTGATCGTTCCTGCTGTGTACTAGAGGGGAGAATGTCAAACTTTTCATCCTCAGGCACCTCAGAGAGGTTTTCATCATTGGATACGCTCTTTCTTTTTACTTTTATGGGATCAAACAGTGCCATGGTGTGGTTTTCACTGGAAGATCCATGTTTTATTGCTATATTTTTGCAGCTAAAAGGTTTGGCATCCGCCCCAAAGTATGTTGCGCTATTAAGTTCAATGGCGAATCCAGCTTTGTGATCCCCGCTTGGTATGTTATCCCATAGTTCCAAGAAGTCAATGATTGCCTCATCATTTTGGAAATGATCAAGACATGAGGGATTAGATTGGTTCCATTCGATGAGTTCGGGATGTATAATGGGCATTACTTCATCGATTAGGTTAACTTCATAAGATGTGTCAGTGAGGGTTAAGATGTTGTGGTGAAGGTCATTGATGGTACTCTCCCTGTCAGAATTAGGTGTAGGATGTGACGTAGGGTCTGTGGAAGATGTTTCTAGTTCAGGAACCCAAGAGATTTTAATCTGTGCTTCTCCATGAACAGGGATTTCCTTGTGAGGTGGAGGGGGTGACATGTCTTCCTCATCTAAAGTATTTAGATGTATTGAATCAAATTCCCATTCATGTGAGTCAGTCTCTGAGTCACTTTCCAGGATCCGGTTGCTATACCATACTGGGATATCTTTTGAGTTAAATACTGCAGCTGTGATCGGCTGATGTACCTGGATAGATGGAATGATTTTTCCTATAAGAAGGATTATAGGGATCAATGAATCTAATATGTGGAGTATCAACGTTGTTGACTCTACTACTTTTGTTGGAATTGCCAGTGTTGTCATCACTGCTATGGGTTCTGATATAGTTGCTTTTGTTATTGGTGTGATTGATGTCATTGTTGTTGTTGATGGGATTGTTGGTTTGATTGGTGGGATGACTAGTGTTGTGGATGGTTTTGCTAGGATTTTCAGCCTCAATGGGGTAGTTGCTATGATGTGTGGTGTTGTCGACATAATCAAAGGTGACCTCTTTATGTTTGTAGTAGGCTAATATAGAGGTTTACTGGGTTTCCCTTTGAATTTGAGCTTAGGCAAGATCTCCTTTTGAAATCCTAATCCCGTGTTATCTTTGGGCTTTAATTCCGGCTGCAACAGTTCATGTCGTCCTTGCTTGCAAGGTCCCAAGGCACTTTGACCATCATAACCCATTCTTTGCATAATGAGAAGGCCTTTGCCATATTGATCTATGGGAAGCTTAACTTGTGGGATTTTTGTGGTGATAGGATCTTTGTAGATCCATTTTGCTAAGTCCTCATCTTTGGTCTCTTCTTCTTGACTCTTTCCAAGGATGAAAGGCGTCAACGTACATGTTGGCTTAACCAGTGGTGTATGAAGTCACTTTTGAGGTTTACCATGAGTTCTAGGAGAAGTGGGTAGTTTCTCAACACAAAAGAGTTGGCTTAAATTGTACTCCCTGGGACCTTCCTCTGCCATTTTCATCTTGAGCTTCTCTTGCTTGGGTATAGTGGTTTTTGAACTGGAAAGAGAGGTTGGACTTACGTATGAGATGGATGGGATAGCTTCTCTGTTGTTGGGAATGGTAATCTCTAGTTGATGATTTATATTGTGATAATATGCAAAGGGATTTGCATCTCCCAGGATTGTAAGTTCTACACCATTATGAGGGAACTTGAGACACTGATGGTAGGTGGATGGAACGGCTTGCATGGCGTGTATCCAAGGTCTTCCTAACAATAAATTATATGGCAAAGCAATGTCCAGAACTTGACATATGATGTCCTTTACCACTGGGCCCACTCAAATTAGTAGCACCACTACTCCTTTAGATGAATGCTCTACATCATCATAGGCTTTGATTGTTATCTTTTTGTGGGGATCCACTAATTCAATTGCATATCCCAAAGCTATGACCAATTCCAGTGTATAGATATTTAGGCCCGCTCCATTGTCAATCAAGAATCTCTTGATCCTATGTTGGTTGATAAATCCTTCAATGTGGAGTGAGGCATTATGAGGTTGCTGGAATGATGTATTGTCACTTTTAGAGAAAGTGAGACAAGGTGATGATCTTAGATTTCCAACCATGGCTTGGAACTGATCTGTATTTAGATTTACAGGAACTGACGCCTCTTGGAGAGATTGATCCAAGATTGTTTAATGAGATGGGGATAGGCGCAATAGCTTTAAGATAGATATCAGTGTAGGCGTCTTATCTAACTGTTCCACAAGGTTATAGTGCTTTGGGATAGATGTGGTGCCTTGTGGAGCTGATTTAATGGTGATCTTTCCGTGACGTGTAGCAACATTGCAAGTGGAGCTAGGATTTTTTATGGTAATAGTTGCAATTTTTTCACTGGCATCATATAGGTGATTCACAATGTAATTTTAGGTGGCTTGCTTATAATCAGTGGTATCTGTGTTTCTCCCTGAAGTGGAAGGATCCCTTTGATCTTGTGATGGAAGTGGATTTTTGAACATGAGATGATCATTATTTGTTGTTTTTGGGTCGTGTCCTTCAATTTCAATTTCATCTCGATCAATAAGATCTTTCAATCTGTGACAATTGCTTGTCTTATGCCCTTTCCCTTGATGGAAATCGCAATGTTCAGTATCCCTCCATCATGAAGGTTTGACCTGAGGTTCGTAATTTGATGTTTTTGGTAAGGTTACCAGATTTGAAGAAACCAATTGACGTAACACTGTTTCAATGGGTTCCCCTAGGGGAGTGTATGTTCGTTTTGGTTTGAAATTTTGTTGGTGTTGTTTGGGTTCCACTTGAGGTACATTGTGTCCTTGATTTGGAACAACCGTTTTATTCTTGGGTGGGGGGTTTTGTCCTGCAAATCAGACTACAGGTTGTGCACTTTTGATAGTTCTAGCATCCACAACCCCGTCATTGACGATGTTTTTGTTTTTGTTCCAAAAGTTAGGCTTATCACTATTGAAGCGCGGGCGAGGGCCATCCTTTGGCACATTGTATATCTTAATAAGCCCATTTTTTATGAGAGCCCGTTCACATTTTAAACCCTTGGTGATCATGTCATTGAAGGAGTCTGTGTCTTTCATGTCTAGGTGGAATTCCATTTTGTCATTTAAGTTGGAAATAAATATTTCCACTAATTCTTGTTCAGGTAATTGAAGAGAATGTCTACTAGACATTTGACGCCATCATTGTAGGAAGACTGAAAATAGTTCTCCTGGCTTTTGTTTAGTGTTGCATACATCAGCCATGGTGATAATGTTGTGTGAGTAATGTGCCAGGAACTTCTAAACTAGTTCTTCGAAGGTCCTAATGCCCCCTAGTAGTCGGCAAAACCATGATGTGGTTGTTCCTCCCAAACTTTGGGGAAAGAGTCGCATTAGGTATGTGTCCTCATATGCCACTTCTAGGCAAGCTGAATGGAATTCTCTAACATGATCATGAGGATCTCCTTTTCCTCTATACTTTTTGAACTTGGGTGTTTCAAACCCTTGTGGAAAAGGTGGCATATGTAGAGTCCTATCAAAGGGATAGGGACAAATATCATTAAGTGAAAACTGGTTAGTTTTCACACCACTATGAAGCTGTTGGGTGAGATTTTTGACTTGTTGTCGCAACATGTCTATGTCATTTGGAGGAGGAGGAGGTGGGGGATTACCTTGATGAAGGTTGTATCTAATATGATTGCGACCTCTTTCATCCTCATTATGACTTTGGCATTTTGATGATTGCCTTAGTTGTGCAACATCAAAATCAGAGGGTAGTTTGGCTCCCTCTTGAGCAAGTCTTATAAAGTGAGCATCAGCATTATTCCTAAGTATTTCATCAAAAAGTCAATTAAAAAGAGGGTTGTGTTGTGCCCTTTCTATTGCTACAGGAGTAGGAGTACTTGGATTTTCATCATTTGGGTTTTCTCCAAGAGCTTCTTGGAATTCATTGATATTCTCCTCCTCTTCTTCCTCAATTTCCATTTGTCTAGTTCTAGATCTGGTTTGAGCCATTTTGTTTACAAGTTGTTGTTCAAGTTTGGTGAAAATGATGATGAGTTGTTGATGAAATGAGAGATTTATGTTTGGTGGGGTTTTTTGCATATGGATCTCTAGCACTAAAGGTAGATATTACCAAAGTTTTTCCTTGAATTTCTTGTTGTGTTTGGTTGACAATGTTTGATGCGATAAGGTTTAGAGATATCTGAGATGCGTTACAGACTCAACTACCTAGTAATGAGAGGATTCACTCATAGACTAGTTTTAACTTGTGTAGAAATGCCTCTTAGGATGAGTTTATCCTAGATGTCAAGACACTCTAAAATGTGATGTATTATGTTTGATTCAAGCAATATCAAAAGAGAACTTAGGACAAAAACCTCTTGATGTTTTTAGAGTTGAAATGGATGGATGATGTGTGAATGGGATAATGGATGAAATGAACTTCAATAGAAACCATGTGTTACAAAAGGAACAAACTCTTCCTCTTCTTGTTCAGGGGTTAGTGGTTCTTTGCTAGCTGAGTTGTATGTGATACAAATGTCTAGAAAGAAGGCAAGATTGATCTTGCCTCCCTTGTTCTTATGATAACTCAAAGCTCTGTATTGAGTAAAAGCCCAGTGGTTTGATGACTCTTGATCAAACTCGTTTGATTTTCCTTGAATGTATAGACGCATATGACGTAACAAGGTTCTATGAGAGACAAAGATTTGTCTATTAAGATAGAAGAATCTCCTCCTTTTGATAAAAGCCTTTGAGCTCAATGGTCTTTTCTTCAAGTTGATATGTTGATGAAGATTCTTCTTTCTCAAAATGTGAAGAATGGTCATATAGTTTGATACTTTTGTTGTTGCATTTGTTTTGGAATTTTTGTTGGTATTTTTGAAAATATGTTGAAAATTTTGTGTTGGATGAATATTTGTTTTGGAATTGGGTTTTTTTTTTTTTTTTTTCTTTGACAAGAAAACAAAGCAAGCACACAAACACAAGAATGTTGCCTCAAAAGGCACAAATAAGTATGGGTCTAGATCAACCCAATCCTTGAACTTTTATGACCCTTTCTTTCAAATGTATTTTAGGTGTTTTCCAAAGCCTGAAGTTGGCTCAATTTGTACTGGTTTGACACAAAACGAAGACACTTCAAACACACTTTATCCCTAAGGTCAAATGGTCAGTTGCGATAATTTCAGCCCACATCTTGATATTTCTTCAACTTTGGTACTACATACCTTATGAATCATGTCATGGCAGGTAAGGATGTCATATACTAAGTCTTGCACAAGTATAACAAATAGATGATCCTTATGATGGGGGAGTCACCACTTTTATCAGGCTACAAGTAACCTTTCAAAAAGCTATGTTTCTACTCAAGGAAATATGTATGGTGAGTATCTTGGGAGCAAAACCTTCTATGCTCTTGCACTGAACTTCTCACAAATATCCTTAATCAATAGAACGGGTGGGCTACTACATAAAGGTGTTTAGTAATTTTCAATGTCTTTGGACATAAGTTCATTCTACAATGACTCACTTAAGAGCCTTGTAACTTGTGGTGGGGCCCATTTGTCCTTTCGGCAAGTTACACAATAGGAACAGCTATACCCAAGGCTACAGCTTTCGCACACACCTAATTTCTATAGCGGCTCAAAGGATTTACCGGGCGAGGTCATTCCCAAGGGTGATGTGTCTCTTGGCAGGCCTCTCTTAAAAAGATAAAATTTGAGTGTTACTGACACTTTTCTCTTGCACCTAGGACCACGAAAGCCAAGGGAGAGGATAGTGTGTGTTAGAAGTAGGACCACTCGACAAACTCTTTTGCATAAGTGTGCTAAACATAAAATACACTTGTTCTTTTTAACTTGTCGTTGCAATGGTGATCTAGCTATTTGGAGATGTTGCTCCAACAGCCATGGTGTTCTTTTTATCCTTCAAAGGCAATGTGTTGAGTAAACTAGGAAAAATGAAATCCTAGTCAACTTAATGAAGAGCACGTTTCCTTGAAGTAAATCGCTTTGAAAAACAAAACAAGTTGATTGTTCTTTTTATTTGCCCAAAACCCAAGTGTGGATTGTGATTTTTAACTTGAATTGATGCAAGGAATGAATTTGTTGATTTTAAGCACCAAAAGAAAATGAATCCTAACTTGCAAGAAATAAAGTTGCTTTGTTGATTTTAAGCACCAAAACAAAGTTTGTTTCCTAACTTGTAAGAAATAAAATTGTTTTTGTTTGAGTTTTTGTGGTTCTTTTTAGAGCTCCAAATGAAATATGTGGTGAATTTTAAAAGCCCAAATGAAAGTGTAGTTTATTTTTAACCAAAAAGAAAGTGAGTTTATTTTATCCCAACTTGAAAGACAAAGCTAGCAATAAGCTAAAAATCACTAAAATTTATATTGTAAGGGTTAGTCAAAACCTGCACAAAAGAGAATAAGTTAGAAAAATGCGCATGTTTGGGGGGTTTCCACAAGCCTAAAAATTTTGGGTTTTTGGTTACAAAGCATTTTTTTACAACACTCTGTTACAATAGTGCTACTCTGTATGAAAACAGAAGTGCTACTTAACACAAAAGCGTGAAATTAAGGACAAAAGTGCTAAAAGATTTTATTCATACAGCAAGTCAACAGTGCTAAAACAGAGACAAACGTGCTACTTAATAGTCAAAAGCTCTATAATAGGGACAATAGCGCTGAATTTGAGACAATAGCGCTATTGTGGAAACAATAGCGGCTAAAGACCAAATTTCAATAGCGCTAAAGCGTGAACAAAAGCACCAAAGTGCGACCTGTGTGTCAATTAAAATAGTCAAACAAGTTAGCAGTTTCAAAAAGTTGTTCTTCAATTCACGTCGGGTTCACCAAATGATGCTCTGCAAAGTGGGCTTATGTTAGACTAAAACCTGTGGTCGTATAACACATAAGAAACACAAGAAACAAAGATAAATGTTAGTGTTAATCAACCAAAAACTAGTCTAAGCAGGCATACCAAGAGAGACACTAAAAACAAAGTAAAGCATTTAACTATGAATATAAATGCAAGAAGACATCTCCAACTGCTTTCTACCATGCTTGTAGCTCCTCCTCCCTTGTTCCTCTCCTCTCCAGGTTCCAAATTAGTGTAGCTCTCAGCAACTTTTTGCACTATGGATGCCTTATGGAGATTCAAGATTGAAATGTTTTAGTTATGATATGCAAATGTAAAATAAACTAATTAGACATGCTATGAAATGAACTAAGATTTATTTTAGTCCAAAATGAAAATGTATGTTATTTATGCTAAATTTTCTTTCTCTAAAACTCACTATAATGTAAATGCATACAAGTTTTCGGGATTATGGCTAAGAATGCTAAATGCATGAGGTTTTTGAAAATGAGGAATGTGAGCTCTATTTATAGGTAAAATGGAGCAATGGATGGTTGAGATTGAGTAATCTCAACAAGGGTCAGGATTGAATAGTTTATGATCCATGTGAGACTTTCAACCCAATCCTAGGATGACAAGTTTCAACATGAGAGGGGTTGAGGGGAGAGGGAAGAAGCATTTAATGCTTGACATGACCTAAGGGTTAACTTGGGAGGTAGGGTTATGGTTGAGTTAGAGTTATCCATTGGATAAAGCTTTTATCCAAGGGGTAAACTCTTGTGCAAGGGTTAGTGAGGATAATCATGGTCAAAGTAATAAATGCTTGAGGAGACACATGTTACATGAGGGTTGAGTTAGGGGTCAAAGTCCCTAACCATGGGTGCAAGTGGATTTAACCATAAATGGTCATGTAAGAGCCATTAGTGGTTTGGAAGACTTTGGAGGTTAAATTGTTGAACACACAAAGCAATTAATGCTTTTCAAAGACTTTTGAGTCTTTGAGAAGTGACTCCAAGTTTCTTAGGAATGTGACAATATTTAGGGGATGGATTAGGCTAATTAGGAAGGGGTTAGAAGAATCTAGAAGGGGGTTAGGATTGCAAGTGAGTTTGGTCGGTTAGAGAAAATAGGATTTTTATTAAAGTAAAATTCATTTATTTCAATAAATAGGTGCAAGTTGCATTTTTAGGAAAATGCAAGTGGGGGGGATTTAATGATTTAAATAAATGTTTTATTTAATTTATTTAAAAGAGGAAAGGGGATTAAATTGAATAAATAGGATTTATTCATTTAATTGTTTGTGAATTTGGTTTAATGAATTAATTAAAATAAATTGAATAATTTATTTAATTAAAAGGAGAATGTTTGAAGATGAATTAATTAAATGTTAATTTAATTAACTGATAGCTAGTGGATTTTTAATCAAATAAATAGCAAATATTCATTTAATTAAAATCTACAGATTTATGTGACTACACCAACTATCTAACCAAAATTCAAAAGATTTGAAACTTGAAAAATTGAAAATCTAGGCGGGCTTTCCTTTAGTGCAAGTGCCAAAGAAGAACATAGATGCTGATGCGTGTGCGCAGGTGCTGATACGCTAAAAACCTAAAAATTCTAACTAATTTACCTACGGATAGATAATAAAAAATTATTTTTGTTCCGTTTAAAACATTTTGTGTTATTTTTGTTCTTTTTAACTTATGGAGAAAACTAGAAAATCAAATCTAAGCTCAAAACTAGGTGTCTAAGGAAACTATGTGGAAATGTTGAATGACAAGAAGATACGTTGGACAAGCTAAAACCTTCAAAAAAGAAGGATAAATTTCAAATTTAAAACAGAGACATTGATCCCTAGCAGAAACGTTGAAGCAACCAGGGCAGAAACATTGAAGGGCAGGCAAATATGTCGAAGCATCAACTTGCATACTAAAATCACAAAAATGATTAGCTTTAAGGGACATGGGTCCCACTGGGTGTGCCAAAATGAACCAAGTGAAAACAAGGTTATTATAAGAAGGTTATATTAAACCATAATAAAGCATGAAACCCAATCCAATGCACAAAAAACCTTTATACCTTCACAATGTGATCTCTTGCTCCTCGGATTAGACCTTTGGTGAAGTGAAGAATGTGCCCCTTCCTCACTTGATTGGTTTGGTCCTATGGAAGGATTGTGGGTTTCTCTCCAAGATTGTAAAACAAAGATAAAAAGGGATTGAGTGATAGATGTTTAAGTGATGGATATGAATGCCATGGATGCTAAGTGATAATTTGCCTATAGTGGGGGTGCTTGGAGTATGATTTCTAAAACTAAAAGGCCAAAATGAGATTGCACAAATTGGAGATGTCAAATGAAGGGGAGGAGACCCCAATTTATAGACTTGAGAGAGGAGAAATGGACACTTGAGATTGAAGATGAATCAAGGGTGGAGATTGAAGGAGAGGGAGCACATGGATTGAGGGGACAATGACATGACTAAGAGTGGAAACCAAGAGATTTTTCATAAAGGCATTTCTTGTCTCCACACACCACAAGGAATATAGGGAAGAG
The DNA here is from genome assembly GCF_030272615.1 of Cryptomeria japonica. Lineage (NCBI taxonomy): Eukaryota > Viridiplantae > Streptophyta > Pinopsida > Cupressales > Cupressaceae > Cryptomeria > Cryptomeria japonica. The sequence continues at coordinate 40,532,623 of NC_081408.1, read as the reverse complement.
ATCCCCAAGTACATTGGGAGAATAAAAAGGAATAAAAAATTCCTTGGGAGATGGATGGAGAATTCAAAATTCCCAAATAATGGAGTGCATGGGGAAGGGAAATGAGAAAAGGAATTTAAAATTCCTTGGGAAGGTGAGAGGCATAGGAGAATGTGAGATTTTGAATTTCTTGAAATGACCCAATTAGGTGCATTTAATGTTGGAAGGTGTGGAAGGGACAAGTGGATTTAGTCATTTATGGCTATTGGTTGACTTGGTGGCTAATCATGGGGATTAGCCACTAGCAAATGATTAGGAAGGTGATTAGGTGGGAAAATGAGAGATTAGGAGAAAAGTGGGATTTGTAAGAGGATTTGACAAGAGGAGAGAGAATGAGTGGAGGATTTAAAAAATTGAAGAATAACGCTAAACATGATTATGAGGGATTCATGAAGAATTAATTAGGCTAATGAAGAATTAGGGAAAGTGATTTGTAGGAATCACATGACTAAGTTAAGTAATTATCATTAATTAACTAAAAGGGAGTTTAGAAGAATTAATTAGTTTTAGAAACTTTAGAAGAATAGGGGATAATCAATTTATTTAATAAACCAATTATTGGGCTATAGTGACACGATTAATTAAATCAAATTTAACTTATTCTGAGAAGAATAAAGGGGAACATAATTAAATTGATTAATTACGTAGAAAGGATAAAATTAATCAAATATTTAAGTTAATTAATTTTGGACATCTACAAAACTTATTGACCCATTTTTCATGAGTAGTAATCCATACAAACCCATCTCTTGTTGGCATAAATGGCATTTTACTTACAAGTTCAATGTGCTAGCACATTTGATAAAATCATTAAAAAGAGAATAAACATGACAAAATATCACATTTCTAAGGGTCTTGTGAAGATTTATAAAGATAACAAAGATAATCCATCTACATCTAGTGATAAATCATGTCTTTGAAAAAAAAAGAATTCTGTCAATAATGGTGAAGTGGACACAAAACCTATTCCAAAAATATTGTAGCATTATAAATTGTGCTCTCCATAATGAATGGTCCACTTAGCCTTCATTGCATCTAGGTGAATATTTTTCATTTAACTTTTTCCTTTTCTTGAGATTGTGAATAGTTTATATATATATATTCAATATAAAGGATAAATAGTTAAAAAAAATATTGAAACTGTTAGGTCATGCCAAGACCACAGGTGTAAGTATAAAATTTCAACTTTGGACATTATATTAAATATATAGACTAAAGAGCATGTTTGAGTATAAGAATTGAGAACAAAATACTCCATATACATCCAAAAAGTGGAGAACAATCAGCTAACTAGTTATCAATCCAAGAAGTCCAACCAAGTAAACCTTCTATCCATATAATATATCTGCTCAATGTGTGACAAGTTGAGCCATGAATTTTCTCTCGGCCCTCATCCCTTCATTGATTTTTGCTACATAGGTTGCAAGGGCATTGACAAAGGGGGTCCTTTCTAAATTCTCCCTACACCACATGAAACCATATGAGAGTTCTGAGATGAATACCATGGTATGACCATCATCTAGGAATCTTTCAAACTTCTTCATGGCTAGTCTCATTACTAGTGTAACCTGTGATTCAACATAATGTAAAGTAAGTCTATGAAAACACTCAGTAATCTTTATATCCCTGCCTTAGAACTCATCTTCATTTCTAATAATCCATATGTACCATAAAATTTCACAGGTAAGAATAAACCAAAACAAATTCTTTACAATCTTTTTTCAATCCTTGCATAGAACCAGTAATAATTTTCACAATATTAACATTTTCATAAATGGAAATACCAAATAAAAGCCATATCTCCCTAGCAATGACACAGTCAAAAAATATATGTTGGATATTCTCAGTCACCTTACACAAATTACATATATCAAAATAATTTTGGTAATTTCTACAGGGAAGCCTACTAATAATCAATAGCCATTTAAACCATTTCTTCTTAGGAGCAACTTTGCTGCTCCATAGATTTTCAAAAATGTGCTTCTGTTTGTTATCAATCCAATCAGTATGTTAAACATCATTAATATGAAAAATTATGGAGTTACTTGCAATTAAATTAATTATAAACATTTTTTTCCTTAACATTAATAAGCAAGGTGTCATACATCCAAGTAAAAGTGAGGAATCTATCATTATCCACCGGGCAACTCTTGGGGAGTTGTAACACATTACAAGCCTCTCTTAAAATGGAGTATGTTCTCTAATTATATGTAGGCAAGGAGGTCCGGGATAACTCATCCCAAGGGATCAGTCGTTCGCTATTGATGAGGTCCTTAAAGCACTTAATTCCTTTGTTAGCCATGTTCTTAGTCGAGAACCCTTGAACAAGAGTGAGGGGTTTCCCTTTATGAAACAAGTTCCACCAGATGGACCTCTCACCACTGACGGAGAGATTTTTTTTTACTCTATAGTTAGAGATATATGCTCTTACATACTCCCACACCTTCCAAGTGGTTTTGAACACCAAGGAGCTTGGGACAGATACCAGGAAATTCCCAGCAACAAGGTCACTAAAGGGGAGATTCTTCCATGCCTTGGCCTGCTTGGGTACTACCATCATGATGTTTTTCCTGATTAGGACTTTACATGACTCATTGCCACTAAGATAATAGTTTATTATTCATTTAATGTACATTTATTTCGGATTGAATTTAAAAAGTGTGAAATTCCAAACATTATTTTGTAAATATTTAATTATTTAATTTTAAAATAATTTGTTTTAATTTCTTTCTTTTGAATTTTCTACATATTAATTTTTACTATTTTTAAGATCTACATTATTAGAATAATAAATATAATATATTTATACCTTTATAATTGTAAGAAATTTAAGTAGCGAAACAACTTCCTACACTAACCTTGAGAGGAGGGTAATGCAAAACTTTTACAAATCATCACAATAGTTACAAAAAATAGAAATAGATATAATAACATTCAAACCATAACATAGTGATTTACGTGCGAAAAACCCTTTCAGGAGAAAACCCCACACTCTAAAAGTTGCCCAATATATTATTCAACAATCAAAATAGATTACAATATACTTGCAGAGAAACATCTTTGCAGGAATACCACTAATCAGAGATTCAGAGATAACTCAATAGCCATTAGACCCTTACACACAACCTCTATCTCACTCACCTCATTTATAGGAGATACAATACAAGAAACCATCAAATGGTATTACAAAACCATGGACTAAAACCACCCAATAAGGTGTAGTCGACCTTATCTCCCTTCTAGATACCCTATGACATGTCTCTCCCTTTTTATAGCTTATTTATGTGTCCAATGTATTTAATATTTCCTATTTCAGGAGTACAAACTTCCGGAGGCCATAACTTGAGAACCGTGTGTCCTATTGACGAATCGTTTGAAGCGTCAAAAAGATCGCGAAGTACTCTATTACCTAATAAACCGGTACGTCATTTACGCCCACTTTTAAAGGAATTTTGAGGACTCTAAATTCCTCATAATCAAATTTAAACCTTTCATTGGACCCCTCCAAAATCAAAAATTAAATATCTTAAAAACTAGTTGTGATCTTGCGACGTAACTTTGCTAGAATGCTTATCCAGCCAACCAAAAGCTTTGGGGAGAATTTTGCACCATTTCATGCTTCAAATAAAAAATTACTATAAATATTAACCTCATGTAAATGTAAGGTTGAGACACCATTTTACCAACAATTCTCCCACTTGTCGAACACCTTGCAAGAACAAAGGGAGTATCAGCACAATGAATCATTTACTAGGGGCCATGAGGTTGATAGACTCTGAGCACCATCTAAACTCCTATGTGCTCAAAGCTTTAGTTATATAATTTGCAACGTTCATCAAATTTTCTACCTTAACCAACTTTACCCTGCCATCTTCAACCATATTTCTGACAAAATGATACTGAACATCAATGTGCTTGGTTCGGGCATGAATTGTCGAGTTCTTAGCCAGGCAGATTGCACTCTGATTGTCACAATAAACTATCACAGCTCCTTGTTTTATTCTAATGTCTGAACACGGTCTCTTAAGCCAGATGGCATCTTTACAAGCATGAGTAGCTACCATATACTCTTATTGAATAATGGACAAAGAAACCATAGCTTGTTGCTTGCTCATCCAACTAATTACACCACCAAATAAAATAAAGATATAAGCACTGGTGGAACTCCTGCTATCAATATCACTGTAGCGTCCTAAAATTGCGACACTTGCAATTTTGACCGCATTTGGGTCTTCATGATGGCGACGCAACACTGAACCTGAATGGAGACCCCGAAACTTGTTCATGACATCAAATACTGCATTTTTCCAGCACCCTGGCCTGATCCTCCTTGCACCCTGCTGTCCTTGGAGGTGGGACCATGGCGCCCAGCGCCCTGGTCCTTAAGGACTAGGGTGCCCAGCACCCTGGTCCCCCAGGACCATGGCGCCCAGCGCCCTGGTCCCTGGCCCTATTTTTGGGCCCGGTCTCTTTTGGGTCTCGGGTCTTTTTGTTTGCAAATTGGAAAACAATGTTTCCTGGTCGGCCTAAGGTTGGGAAAATCAGTCTATCAGCCCTAATTGACAAGTATATAAACTACATTTTCCTCTCCCATTTGGATAGAAGATGGAAAAGAGGCGGAAGCGATATTCAAACATTCAAGCATTCAAGCATTCAAGCATTCCTTCAAGCAATTGATCATTCTAAGTCTCCATTCAAGGCTAAGTGTTGCATTCAAGACAAGGATTCAACCATTGAAGAGGAGATCACATACAACATACAACATACAACAACATCTACACCTTCGCATGTAAGAATACAAACATTCTTACATCAAGGTACTAGTACTTGTTTTACATTACAATCATTTACATTTACAGCAATTTCTCATTTCTTGGTTAATTCCAAAACCAAGGTTTGACCTAAGGGAAAACCCCTAATCCCTAACCCCCCAATCGTCTTCACTTTTCGGTGTGTAGGTTGCAGGTACGCGGCTGTAATTGAAGATCTGGAATCCTTGTGCAGAGACTAACAGATCCCCCTTCGTTTCGCGGATTTTTCGGAGGACCATGTGCACTCTGGGCGCCATCGTCCCGTCAACTTTTGCTCAAATTTGCAAGACAGCGTTGTCTCAACATTTTACTGCTAATTCTAGGTCCGCAGCTTCATCCTATATCCCTATCTCAGTTTATAAGTGAATCTTTCTTACTTTTCATGCATTCCTAGCTTAATCTTTCTATCTACATTCTTTACAAAAGAGGGTAGCCTTGCTGTCTTAACCCTTGAAACTCATTTAGAATCCAATCTTGCATTGTGTGGGATTGGATCTTGTGGGTTTCAACCCCTCTTTTGAATGTAAAGTCTCCCCTAAGTGAAAACCGTCAATCCTAGTGACCTCCCTTCTCTCTCCTTGGAGTTGGAGAGGGGAGAGCAACTAAGGTTCGATTTTCTGCTTTACATTCACCTACCCAGTTTGAATCCACATAACCATTAATATCAAGGGAAATCACATCTCCAACTGAATTACCATGATAACACAAAGAATACTCTAAGGTACCCTTCAAATATCTAAAGACTCCTTTGACTACATCCCAATGAACTCTACTAGGATTAGACATATATTTGGATAGAATTCCCACTGCTTGGGAAATTTCTAGTCTAGTACAAACCATAGCATACATCAAACTTCCAAATACACTTTGGTAAGGCAATTTGTTCATGTCTTCCAACTGTAAAAGGAACACACAATAGTCTACAATCCTGCATGTTGAACTTCTGTAACACTGAATTCATATACTTACTCTACCCTAGACATAGCTTTATATTCACTCTATATCTTCTAATTTCCATCCCAAGAATGTGTTTCACTGCACCAAGATCTTTCATTTCAAATTTAGCAGCAAGCTAAGACTTTAGTTCTCAAATCATACCTTTCCCTTTGCTAATGAATAACATATCATCAACATACAATGCAATGTATAGGAAATGATCACCATCGACTTTATAACAAACACAATGATCTGATTTAGAATGCTTAAATCCCAAACTCAACACATATATATCAAATTTTCGGTACCACATATGAGGACTCTGTTTGAGGCCATACATGGATTTCTTTAATTTACACACCAAATTACTTTTACCTTTCACCATATAGTGCTCCAGCTATGTTATATAGATATCCTCCTCCAAATCACCATGAAGGAAAGCAACTTTCACATCCATTTGCTAAACCTCTAAATCATAAGTAGCAGCAATAGAATGCAAAAATCTAATGGACGTCATTTTTGAAACAGGAGACAATATCTCACCATAATCAACCCCCTCAACCTGAGAGTAGCCTTTTGCAACCAACCTCACTTTATACTTCTCAATACTCCCATCTGAACCAATATTTTTCTTGAACACCCATTTGCAACCAATAGACTTTTGTCCTTCAGGCAATGGTACAAGATCCCAGATATCATTCTTTTTTAAAGCTTTCATTTATTCTTCCATATCAATCTTCCAGGATTCTGCATCATTCATACCTAATGCCTCTTCTATAGATTTAGGATCGTCCACATTAGTATTCAAAGCAAAAATATATCTCCAATCATCAAGTGAATACCTTTTAGGTGGTTGTCTATGTCTTGTAGACCATTGAACAAGTTGAGTTGGAGGTTCTTCCTCCTCTTCTGAAGATTCAAAGCTAGACGATCTCTCCTTAACTTCTTGCCTATCTAGGGGTCTCGCTTCAACTCTTTTAGGTGTAGAAGGAAATCGAATCACATCTTCCTTTTTAGTCTATTTTGGCTGCAAGGTAATAGAAGGAAACTTAATTTTTCTAAAAATAACACTTCTACTATGAATTACCTTTTGTGCAACATGGTCCCAAAGCTTGTATCCTTTCACACCATAATTATACCCAATGAAGATACATTTTGTGGCCTTGTTCTCCAACTTTTTCTGCTTCTCCTTTGGCACATATGCATATGCCTCACAACCAAAAAATCTAAGATATCTCAATGAAGGCTTGTGACCCGACCATGCTTCCATAGGCATTTTATCAACAAGAGCTAATGTGGGAGACCTGTTAATCAGGTAGCAAGTGGTGGCAACAGCTTCAGCCCTAAAATTTTGTTCTAGACCAGCACCACTCAACATACTCCTAGCCTTCTCCATCAATGTCCTATTCACTATTCTGCAACTCCATTTAGTTGTGGAGAATACAAAGTTGTCTTTTGTTTGTTACTACCACGGTCTTTACAGAATCTATCAAAATAATTAGGGCAAAATTCATCGCCATTATCAGTCCTTAAACTTTTAATTTTCTTTCCAGCCTGCAACTCAACCATTGCTTTAAACTCTTTAAATTGACTAAAAACTTCATATTTACTCTTTAGAAAATGTACCCATGTCCTTATACTAAAATCATCAATAAATGAAACATAATATGTGGATTTTCCAATCGAAGGAACATCTACAGGACCAAACACATTAGAATGAATAAGATCTAAAACACCACAAGTTTTATGAGAACTCAAGTAAAACTGAACATGGGTTTGTTTTCCATAAATGCAATGTTCACATAAATCAAATTCAAGATTACAATCATTCAAACCTTCAAAAAGGTTTTTATTTTTCAAGGTCCTTAGACCCTTTTTTCCAATGTGGCCAAGCCTGTGGTGCCATAACGTAGTCTTCTCTGCAAGTAACTTTGCTTCAGAAGAAAGAGCACCCTTAGGTACCCAAAATCCATTTCCATCTGTTGAAGGTGAAAACCTCAAATCTTCCACAGATTTACTTTTTACAGAAGTGCTATTACACTCAATAGTGCATGCATCTAGCTTATACAAAGTGACAAACCTAACACCTCTAGCAATTACCATAGCACCCTTAATCATCTTACATCATGGTTCAAAAAATACTACCTATGCACTCACATCTATCAGTTTGCTCACAAATAACAAATTTCATTTCAAACTAGGGATATGCAACACACCATTAATACTTTTTATTCTACCATCAGAAAACCCGATTCTGACTTTACCTCAACCAACAATGTCTAAATGTGAATCATCACCCAAGTATACCTTACCTCCATTAAATTATTCCTATTTAGAAAAAAAATCTCTATTAGTAGTCATATGAAAATATGCACCTAAGTCAATTAATCGAGCATCATTACCTGCATGAGTCACCAAAGCTGCAATAAATGCATCATCTTCCTTCTCAGACTCAGAATCAGAATCAATCTTCTTCTTTTTCTTCTTCTTTTCTTCTTTGTAGTCCTTAGGATGTGACCTGGTTACCGCAATTCCACCAAATGACTTTGGACTTTCCTGGAGATTTTTATCTCCCTCTCGATTTGGACTTATCGTGCTTCTCATTCTTCTTGCCTTTCTCCTTAGATCTTTCATGAACAATTAAGGCTTCCTTCGGATTGTGGGATACATTCCTTTGCATTTCTTCACCAAGTAGGATACCCACCACATCCTCAAACTTCAGAACAATAGAAGTAGTACCGATAGCCATAACAAGAGAATCCCATGAATCAAGTAAAGAACAAAGCTAGATCTGGCATTTCTCCTCTTCATTCATCTTAACACTGATAGATACTAATTGAGCCACCAACATATTCAATGCTTCCAGGTGGTCTACAACTCATCCACCCTCTTCCATCTTCAAGGAATACAATTTCCTACTCAATAAACTTTGATTTAATAAAGATTTCACTTGATACATTTCACCAAGCTTATCATGTAGTTTCTTTGCAGTGTTTTCTTTGTGGACATTGATCATAACAGAATGTGTCAGGCATAGTCTAATCTCACCCTCGACTTTTTGGTTCATAACATCATACTGAGTCGTCGTAGTAGGATCTGATGGCCTTTGGACATTTGCATCAACAACATCCCATAGATCTCAATCTATTAGCAGATCTTCCATCTTCAGCTTTCACATCTCAAAATTTATTCCATTAAATTTCTCCACCTCTATTTTCCCTGACAAACTTGCCATCTGAAAATTCTTGCAACAAAATCAAAAAGTGTCTTTTGCATAAGCTCCCACTCAAATCTAGATTATTTCAAAAAACCCAACAACCCACAATTGAAACCAAAGGTGATCAAGCTTTGATACCACTTGTAAGGAAGTTAAATATTGGAACAACTTCCTACACTAACCTCAAGAGGAGGGTAAGGAAAAAACTTTTACAAATCATCACAATAGTTACAAAAAATAGAAATAGATATAATAACACTCAAACCATAACACAGTGATTTACGTGGGAAAAACCCTTTCGGGAGAAAAACCCCACACTCCAAAATCTGCCCAATATATTATTCAGCAATTAAGATAGATTACAATATACTTGCAAAGAAATCTCTTCATAAGAGTACCACTAATCAAAGATTCAGAGGTAACTCAGTAGCCATAAGACTCTTACACACAACCTCTATCTCATGCACCTCATATATAGGAGATACAATACAAGAAACCATCAAATGATATTACAAAACCATGGGCTAAAACCACCCAATAAGGTGTACCCAACCTTATCTCCCTTCTAGATGCCCTATGACGTGTCCCTCCCTTTTTACAACTCATTTATGTGTTCGATGTATTTTATATTTCCTATTTCAGGAGTACAAACTTCTGGAGGCCACAACTTGAGAATAGTGTCCTATTGACGAACTGTTTGAAGCGTCGAAAAGCTCGCGAAGTGCTCTATTGCCTCGCAAACCGCTATGTCATTTATGCCCATTTTTCAAGGAATTTTGGGGCCTCTAAAGTCCTCAAAATCAAATTTAAACCTTTCATTGGACCCCTCCAAAATGGAAAATTTAATATCTTCAAAACTACCTATGATCTTGCGACGTAACTTTACCGGAATGCTTATCTAGCCAACCAAAAGCTTCAAAAAGAATTTCACACCATTTCATGCTTCAAATGAAAACTTACTATAAATAATAACCTCATGTAAATGCAAGGTTGAGACACCATTTTCCCAACAATAATAATAAATTATATGTTTATATTTTTAAATTTTTAATTATAATTTATTTTAATAATTATTATATTATAATATATAAAAAAGAAATTTTAAGATATTTTATATAGAAATTTTCATATTATTTTTTATTTTTTAAAATATATAAATAAATAATCAATGGTAAGTTTTTAATAAATATAATTAGCTTTTTAAATAATGATATTAATTATTATTATTTGTATATATAAATTAAATTAAATAAATAAATACATTATCAATTGATATCTTTTTTTAATAGATTTGATTTTACTTTTAACTTTTTAGGTTTAATGTTACTTGGTAAATTTTTAATATAAAAGTTAAAATTTTAGTTTTAACAATATTCATATAATTTATTTTTAGTTTTAATATTTTATTTGCACTATAATTATAATTTTTAAAATTTAATTGATTTAATATTTAAACTATATGTACACTCAATTTTATAATATATTTATATTTATTAATATTGATTTTATCTTTCAATTATGTTAATATTGTATAAATTATATTTTTTAGATGCATGTTTTATTAATATTTTAATTTAAATAAATTTAAAAAATAGCTCTAATTTTTTATTATTGATTTTTAAATAATTATTTTATTGATATTTATATTTGATATATTTTGATTTTGCATTTAGTTTATCTTATATTAATTTTTAATTTAGATGTCTTCTTATGAAATGACTTTGTGTCCCTCTACCCTTTTTTTGTGGATATTTGTATTATATTTTTATATTAATAGATATTAATGCACATATTCATCAAAAACAATTACAAATAATAATGAAAAGGCATTAGGATAATTTAGTTTATAATTATTTTTCTTATTAAAATTTTATAATTTATAGAATAATAATCTTTTAAAATTTTATTTTTATTTATATCTCTTTACTTGCTTCTATCCCCTCTTTATTATCTGCCTCTATCTATCTATATATCTCTCTCCCTTTCTATCTCTATCTCGTATGTCTCTCACTCCCACTCACTCACACTCAGCTCTCTCTCTCTCTCTCTCTCTCTCTCTCTCTCTCTCTCTCTCTCTCTCTCTCTCTCTCTCTCTCTCTCTCTCTCTCTCTCTCTCTCTCTCTCTCTCTCTCTCTCTCTCTCTCTCTCTCTCCCCTACTGTATCACATCTCATATGTTTATATTGCTATCTATCCATATCCACATCTCCCTCTTCCTCTCTTCTTCCATTTCTCCATCTCTCCATCTCCCTCTAGCACTTCCTCTTTCTATATCTTCTACTTCTCTCTCATTTCACTCTCCACTTCTCTCTCATCTCACTCTTCACTTCTCTCTATCTCTCACAAATAAACACTCCTCATTTCTCCTTCTCTATCTCTATCTCTTTAAATTTCCCCCCCCCCTCTATCCCTCTCTGCATTACTCTATCACCTTCTTTCTCTCTCACTCTCACCCCTCTATATCTCCCTCACCCTTTATATCTATATATCATTATATCTACCTCTCTTAATCTATCCATCTCTCCCTCTATCTATCCTACATCATACCTCCATCTCTATTTCTCTTAAACTCACTCTCTCTCCTCTCTTTATCTCTTTCTATCCATATATTTCTCTACATATATCCCCATATCTCTCTATATATATGTTTCTCTCTTCACTAACCCTTTATATCTCTTTATATCACCCTCTATCCCTCTACCTCTACCTCTCTTCACCCCCTCTTCTCTTTTTCCCTCTTGATATATCTCTCACCCTCTCACCCCCTCTTCTTCTCTCTCCATCTCTTCTCTCTTGTGTGCTCCCTCATATCTCCTCCTATCTCTATCTCTCCCCATTTATCACTATCTCACTTCCTTCCTATCTTCCTATCTATATCTCTACCACTACCTCTCTCCATTTCTCTCAAGCATATATCTCTATCTCCCTCTCTTTTGATTTATTGTCTCTCCCTCTCTCTATTTTATTTGTCTATCTCTACGTCCTTATATTTGTATATCTCTCTACACATATCTCCATCTCTCCCTCCCCTCTTCTTCTATCTTTTCCTCTAATTATTTCTCCCTATATCTCCATATTTATCTCCCTCTCCCTCTTCCTATAATTTTATGTCTATATCTCTTTAATTTTCTATCTTTGTCTCTCTATTTTTTTTTCTTCCATCTCTATCCCTATCTTCTTCTCTATCTCCTCACTCCTCTCCCTTTCTTGCTCTCTATATAACATAATTATTCTATTGAGAGGGAGGTGAATTAGTAGAAGATCTAAAAAAAATATCCTTAATCAATTAAAATAACTTTGATAAACTAATAAGTATGAAAATAGAAATGATAGGAGAGAGAAATTGCACATTAAAACTTCAACACTTGGTGTACATGCAAAACCCGAGATGGGTGAAAAACCAAGGTGAGGAATGGTGTTAGGATCTAGAGTCCTAATCCAACATCACAAATAAAATATGTACAACTATTTAAGGGTACAAAACCTAAGGAATCACCAAATCCCTTGCTCGAGAGCATTAACTCTTACAATCACAAACTAGTAATCTAAGAACCAACTCAACATCCTCAAGGCACCAACCATAAGGATGTTATAAATAAATGAATAACTGACTTCAAATCTAAAATATTGCAATATTGGCAGCATAAATTTAAATTGTTACAGAATGACCATTATAGGTCTTTAGATATATGAATCAGTTTTATATTCCACAAGGTTATCAATCTACAAGTAAACTTTTGTATTATGTCCAAAATCTTTAGAGAAGACCTATTCACACCAACTTAACACAACTTCATCAAATAAAATATGATATACATCATTGTTGATCTTGTTTATAGTCTAAATCAATTAATCAACATATAAATGCATCACTATTTTGATTTGTCAGAATAAATGAATTGTAGATAAGTATCGTATATCTCAATATTCCTTCAAAGTCTACATACTTCCAACATCTTGCACTCAATCAGAATTATTGTTGTTATTGTATGCTCTTTGCTATTTTATTTTGTTAATTAGTTGGCTCAAAGGAGACAGTGTAGCTTTAAAAATTGACAGATCCCTCTTATCTTGTTATTGCTCAAACCCAATATCTCCAACTACTTACAGTTTGTGAGAAAGGATGGGAAATACGAATTTAGCTCATTTCCACCCAATTTTAATGTTTGAAGAGAAAGCATGTCTCCGAACTATGGTGCAAACTTGCCCTCCAAATAATTTTTATCTAATTTCAGCATCTCAATGGAAGAGCAATTTTGAAATTAGGAGAAATCTTACTTGTAAGATTGTTATTTGAAAGATCCATAATAGGTATTTTGCAACGAGAAGGTGGAATGGTACTGTTGTGATAATTTTGATAGAGAGACATATATTGAAGATAAGGATACATTGAGTTGATTCTCTAACATGCCCAATAGCCACATGCTATTAGGAAGAAGCGAAAGATGACCTAAAGATGACTTTGTAAATTATATGTAAATCTAGACTATACATTTGACTTCCCATCAAGGAATGAGGTAGAATTCCTGCAAGTGATTATGAGAAAGATTGAGATACTCAAGAGAATTGACACCTCATATCCATAGGTTGCAGTTGGACAAATCCACATCTTGAAATACCATCTTTCATGTTACTATTGGCCATTTGGTGGAATTGATTATGTTTTGCATTGATGTTTTTTCATTGATGTCAATACTAGTTGTTCGGATGCTTTACCGACACCCTTTTGGTCTCGGTAGGATGAGTGGTTTCTAGTTAACTTGGATCCGGCATGATCCGATTGACTCTGGTATAATCTGGTGATAGAATTGACTTGTTCATAATGCTTATACTCATATTTGGTCAGTTGGTTTTGGTCTCGTGATTGGATGCTATTCTGCTTGCTATGAAGATTGGTTTCTGGTTCTAGCGAGGCTTTCACTGGCAGAGCATTTGGTGGAGATCTTTGATGCATTGCATAATTGGTGTGGGTGCAGCTTCTAATGGATTTTTAGGATGTTGTTGGTGATCATGTTCAAGACTTGGTGTTTGGAGATCATTGCTAAAGTATATGGACCTATACTTGGTCCCAGTTGATCTAGGTTATGGACTAGCATTGATGTAACCTGCGGATAGGACCTATTGTTGAATTTTCGAGATATCTTATGTGTGAATATTATTTATTTGTTCTAAGGCCGACATGGTTTGTAATTATGTAATTGGTTTATTGTCTGGTTGCTGACCTGATTGTTTATGGTCGAGGGTTTGTATAAATAAGATGTAAGATCTCATTGTAAATCATCATGGTTAATGTAAGAGGTCATGGTCAAGGAATGTAATGTGCATATAATGTAATATCACTCAAGCAGAGGAGTTGGTTGATCATTGGAGATCAAATTGGGTTTATGGAAGAGGATTTTGTCCTCTGGTATTGAGCTTAACCAGAACTATACTAAGTCATAGGAGATGTTATCTTTTGTAGTTCAACACTTCTTCAAATTGTAGTCTGGATATGCATGTAGTCAGTGAGGCTCCTTTTGTGATGAGCAGTGTGCTCTAGGTTGTTGGCCTTCTTGCAAGTGCAAGCCTCTTCATTATAAATTCACATACTTACTACAAAAGTATTATCTGACTGTGGGTAGGCTTCCCATCATGGTTTTTCCCTTAACCAGGTTTTCCACATACAAATCTTGGTGTTGTGTGGATGGTGTTTATTCTGTGTTTATTGTTTATGCTTAATTGGATTAACTGATATTCCAATATTATTATTTAGGGTTCTGGTATTGTTATTTTAGATTTCTAATGCTTCCAGTAATTTGTGACAACTAATTCACCACCACCACCCCTCTCAGTTGTCTTCCGGTTATCTAGAGTGTCTAACAATTGGTATCAGAGCTTTGGTCCTCTCTGCAGAAAGCTTAACCGCTTGAGGAAGATCCTATGGTGATTATAAGTTCAAGTTCATCCAGTTCTTTTGGAGCTATCTTTCGAAGGGATATACCGCGGCTTGAAGGAACAAACTATACAATATGGAAGATTCAGATGGAGACTCATCTGAGATGTCTTGGCAAGGAGATTTGGGAGATCACACAGAATGGTGTCACACCCTATAATCTAGGATCTGGCAATCCTCCTCTGGAAAACCTGGACAAGGAGATTGAGAATGATTGTAGAGAAAGAGAAGCCCTCTTGTGTGCACTTTCTGATCAGCAAATAATGGGATTAATAGACAAATCATTTGGAAAGGCTATATGGGATAAGTTCCATACTCTTAATAAAGGTGACCCTATAGTGAAGATTGCTAAAATTGATGGTTACCGGGTGAGGTATGAAAACCTGAATATGGAAGAAGATGAAAGAATTACTACATTCGTGGAAAGGGTAAATGAGATTGTTATGGGAATTCAATGTTGTGGTGGAACTCTAAGTGAAGGTAAAATTGTTTCTAAAGTCCTAATATCCCTACCACTGGCTTACAAAATGAAGGCTACTACTATCAATGAGTTGAGAACAATGGCTAATACATATGTCAACATAGATACTTTGGTTGGGAAACTATCTTGTTTTGAGCTTGAGGAATTTGGACCTTCTGGCATTGTCAAGACTGAACCTGGTTTTCATGCATCTACATCTACAACCAGTAAGCAAGACTGGAAAGCTTTATATGAAAAAGAATTAGAAGATATGAAGAGAGAAGATGATGATTTTGAGAAACTTGAAGCACTATTTTCTAGAAGAGTGTCGAAAGGACCGGTAGGAAGTAAGTATGAAGGAAAAGTATCTTTTAAATGTTTTGCATGCAATAAGATTGGTCATTTTCCATCTAGATGTCCTTAAAGGAATTCAAGATTTGAAGAAAGAGTTAAGAGATCATTTAAGTCTAATCCTGGATATCAGAACAAGTATATATTCAAGAAAAACATAGAAAAATCATGCTACATAGCGGATGAGGAAGGCATTACTGATTTAGATGATGAACCAATAGAAGACTCTACTAGTGGATCTAGAAATGGGAAAGAATGGGTATTCTTGGCTATCAAAGAAGATGATCTGGCACTGGAAGAGAATGTACCTGAGGAGAAGGAACTTGCTGCTAAAATTGAGGACAAGGATGACTGGGTAATTAACAATTGTTGTTCACATTATATGACTCGAGATAAAGGGAATTTTTTGTCTTTGCAAGAATTTGATGGTGGACTAGTTAGTTTTGGAGACGACAAGGCATGTATGATCAAGGGAAAAGAAACTATATCATTGGATGGTAAGAACAATACTAACAATGTTTATTATGTTGAAGGTTTGAATCATAATCTTTTGAGTGTAGGACAATTGGTAGATAAGGGATTTCAATTACAGTTCAAGGATGAAAAATGCAAAATTATTAACAGATTTGGCTTAGAGATTGCAACTGGTACATAGAAAAAAGGTAACATATTTCATTTGAACTCCAGTGAGAAGACATATTTGATTACACAGATTGATGAGAGTTGGCTATGGCATAATAGGTTGTGTGATGTGAATTTTGATTGCATTGTAAAGATCAGCTCAACTAAGGCTATTAGAGATATACCTAAGATTATGAAGCCCTATAATCCGGTATGTAAATAATGTCAAATGGGTAAACAAGTCACAACCTCTTTTAGGAGTATACGAGATAAATCAAATGATGTTCTTGATCTTATTCATACTGATTTATGTGCCCCTACTAGAGCTAAGAGTTTTCGTGGTGATAGATATTTCATGCTAATCATTGATGATTATTCTAGAATGATGTGGGTTACTTTTTTGAGAGAAAAATCTAAAGCATTTGAAAAGTTTAAAATCTTTAAGGCTAAAGTGGGCATTGAGACAAGGTTGAAGATTAAATGTTTGAGATCAAATCATGGTGGAGAATTCACATCCGGTGAGTTTAATAACTTTTGTGACAAGCATGGTATAAGAAGACAATCTTCTGCTCCCCGGACACCTCAGCAGAATGGAGTTGTGGAAAGGAAAAATGGAACTATCTTGGATGTTGCTAGAACACTAACGATGGAAGTTAATCTACCTCATATCTATTGGAGAGAAGCGGTTAGTACAATGGTTTATACATTGAACAAAGTACCTATCAAAGGAGAAACCAGTAAGACACCTTACGAATTATGGTTTGGCAATTCACCTACAGTTAAGTATTTCAGAATTTTTGGTAGTAAATGTTATATCAGGAGAGATGATACTATTGGAAATTTTATCCTAGAAGTGATGAAGCCATATTTCTTGGTTATTCTAATGAAAGTAAAGCATACAGATATTATAAAAAGAGATTTTAGAGAATAGTGGAGAGTGCTAATGTCAAAGTAGATGAGCTGAGCAAAAGCCAAATCAAAATTTATGAGAAGGAACCAGTGGTGGAGATGATTATATCTGAACGAGTAGCACCTTTGCCGGAATAGAGAGTTGAACCAGTTACTTCGACAACATCAGAGAATTCTACAGTAGCTGAAGAATAGGGAAGAGGAATAAAGTGTCAGAAGACTCCTAGGTATGTGAGATTGAATCATTCTGAAGATCAAATCATTAGGGATAAAAACAATGGAGTGATGACAAGAAGAAGACTAGAAAATAATGAGGTATGTTTAATTTCACAAGTTGAAATGGTATCAATAATTGAGGCATGTAAAGATGAATTTTGGTTAAAAGCTATGGAAGAAGAATTAGATCGGATTGAGAAAAATAACACATTTACTTTGGTTCCCTGTCCTAAAAATAAAAATGTTATTGGAACTAAATGGGTTTATAGGAATAAATTGAATGAGGATGGTCAAGTTATAAGGAATAAAGCTAGATTGGTTTGTAAAGGATATTCTCAAAAGGAAGGAATTGATTATGGAGAAACTTTTGCACCGGTAGCTAGGATTGAAGCTGTAAGATTATTTCTTACCTATATTGCTTATAAAAACTACAAGGTTTATCAGATGGATGTTAAATATGCATTCTATAATGGGGATCTTGATGAAGAAGTTTATATTGAGAAACCTGGTGGTTTTTCACTATCAAATGGTACTGATATGGTTTGCAGGTTAAAGAAAGATTTATATGGATTGAAACAAGCACCTAGAGCTTGGTATGCAAGGTTGGATAAATATCTTTTGAAGCTTGATTATACTAAGGGCAGTGCTGACAGTAATTTATATTATAAAATCACTGATGATGATATACTGATTGTTGAAGTATTTGTTGATGACATTATTTTTGGAGGTGAAGATAAATTATGCATAAAATTTTCTAAGAACATGGAGAAAGAATTTGAGATGTCTATGATTGGTGAGATAAAAATTTTCTTAGGTTTGCAGATTACTCAGACTGACAAAGGCATTTTTATCTGTCAAACTAAATATGCTAAGGAATTGTTGAAGAAATTTGGTATGGGAAATTCTAAACTGGTAAGTACACCTATGGTTACAAGTGAGAAATTGACAAGGAAAGATGTTTCTACACCAATAAATCCTACAAGATGCAAATCTATGATTGGAGGTCTACTTTATTTGACTCAGACTAGGCCAGACACTATGAATGTTGTTTGTATTGTTTCAAGATTTCAGAGTGATCCTAGAGAAAATCATGAGATGATGATGAAAAGGATTTTTAGATACTTACAAGGTACATCAGAATATGGCTTATGGTACCCTAAGGATGATAACTTTACTTTATGTGCATATATCGATGTTGATTAGGCTAGAGATGTTTATGACTGGAAAAGTACTTATGGTGGATCTTTCTTTCTTGGAAAGAAGTTGGTTTCATGGATCAGCAAGAAATAGTCATGTACTTCTTTATCTACCGCTGAAGCTGAGTATGTTGCTGCTGCTACTAATTGTACACAAGTTTTATGGATGAAGTAAATGTTGAAGGATATATAGGTGGATTATGATGCACTGGTAGTTATTCACTATGATAATTCTGTTGCTATTGATGTATCAAATAATATGGTATTTCATTCTAAGAAAAAACACATATCTATCAAGTATAACTTTTTGAAGGAGAAGGTGGAAGCAAATGAAGTTAAATTGGTTTATGTGAACACTAAAGAATAGATTGTAGATATTTTCACTAAACCTCTATCCAAGGAATTATTTGGGTACCTGAGAGACATATTGGGGGTTTCTGCCCCTCCGGAAGAGACTTGATTGATGCGGTTTGGCATCAGTCCAATATGCATTAACAGAGATACTATTCATTTCGGCACTAATGTGGGATGCTACTACTCAGGGGGAGTAGTCAGCTTTGAGATACAGAGGTTTATGTTTTACTTTGATATTTCTGTCAAATTTCTAGCATTGATCTCAAAGGGGGAGATATATTGTTGGTTGTCTTCCACGGGGGGAGACTTGTTTGGGATTTCTTGGTACTTAGATGTTTTTTACATCTAGTGTTGCCATCAATGCCAAAGGGGGAGATTGTTGGCCATTTGGTGGAATTGATTATTTGTTATTGATGTCAACACTAGTTGTTTGCATACTTTATCGACACCCTTCTGGTCTTGGTAGGTTGAGTGGTTTCTAGTTAACTTGGATCCAGCATGATGCAGTTAACTTTGGTATAATCTGGTGATAGGATTGACTTGTTCATAATGCTTATACTCATATTTGGTTAGTTGGTTTTGGTGTGGTGATTGGATTCTATTCTGCTTGCTATGAAGATTGTTTTTTGGTTTCGACGAGGCTTTGACCGGCAGAGCATTTGGTGGAGATCTTTGATGCATTGTATAATTGGTGTGGGTGCAGCTTCTGATGGAGTTTTAGGATTTTGTTGGTGATCGTGTTCAAGATTTGGCATTTGGAGATCATTGCAAAAGCATGTGGACCTATACTTGGTCCCAGTTGATCTAGGCTATGGATTGGCATTGGTGTAACGTGCAGATAGGACCTATTGTTGTTTTTTCGAGATATCTTATGTGTGGATATTATTTGTTTTGGTCTAAGGCCGACATGGTTTGTAATTATGTAATTGGTTTATTGTTTGATGGTTGACCTGATTGTTTATAGTCGAGGGTTTGTATAAATAAGATGTAAGGTCTCATTGTAAATCATCATGGTTAATGTAAGAGGCGATGGTCAAGGAATGTAATGTGTGAATAATTTAATATCACTTAAGAAGAGGAGTTTGTCAATCATTGGAGATCTAATTGGGTTTATGGAAGAGGATTTAGTCCTCTGGTATTGAGCTTAACCGGAATTCTACTCAGGCATAGGAGATGCTATCTTTTGCAATTCAACACTTCTCTGGATTGTAGTCTGGATATGTATGTAGTCAGTGAGGCTCCTTTTTATGATGAGCGGTGTGCTCTAGGTTGTTGGCCTTTCTGCAAGTGCAGGCCCCTTCATTGTAAATTCACATACTTACTGCAGAAGTATTATCTGATTGTGGGTAGGCTTCCCACTGTGGTTTTTCCCTTTACCAAGTTTTCCACGTACAAATCTTGGTTTTGTGTGGATGGTTTTTATTCTATGATTACTGTTTTTACTTAATTGGATTAACTGCTATTCCGGTATTATTATTTTGGGTTTTGTTTTTCTTGTTTTAGATTGCTAATGCTTCTGGTAATCTCTGACAACTGATTCAGCACCCCCCCCCCCTAGTTGTCTTTCAGTTATCTGAACTGTCTAATAGTTACATGACCTTTATCCTAGCATATACAAACAAAATTTAAGAATCCATGTTGGACTGAACTTTGTAGTTAAAATTTCTATAAGCTAGATTAGTATAGGCCATCCAACTAATTGAACAAATTAAGAATAAAACAGTTTTAATATCAATTGAATTTTTTTTTAAATACATATAAATTATTCAAAATAGATAAAAAAAAAATATTTTACTCAATGAAATTGCATAAACTTCTTGATCAAGGATCAACTTTGGATACTTCTATTCATTAACAAGGATCAATTGATTCTAGAGATGGTAGATAAATAAAATATTATAATTCTACTTCAATAAATAAAAGCCTTTGACACATTGAATGTCAGTTAAAATGGAAGATATAAATGCATATTCATACACAACTTTAATTATCTATTTCATATAGATTATTCTTTATAGAGTTTCTATTTCTAACTCCTACAAATTACAATCAACAACTTTATGCAAATTTTATTTTTAACTCTTCAAACTATAAGTCTTCTCATGTCATTTGAGTCAAATTAATATTCCAACACTAACAATGAGATGGAAGTTTAGATGGTTCTAAATGGCTTGTGAGATGGGGTGAATTAATGTTTTAAAACCTACATAATTGAATGGGATTTCCTTTAGACTATCTATTATCTATTCCCTCAAACACATTGTTGGTGTTACGTTTGATGGAATTATGGATTAGTCTTTTGCACTCCTTGCTTTCTCGGAGATTGACTTCGATGAGGATGTCCTAGTTTCCAACTTTTCTACTCAAACAGCCTCACTACTGATGTCATCCAAAATGTAGGAATAAATATCATAAAATGGAAAAGTATTAAGTTGATGTATAGGATGCAGGAAAATGTGACTGTTCTAGCCTCACTAAGATGGCCAATTTTCTCATGTATAATCTCCTTCAATCAAAGTTTTAATTGTGGTATGTATCTGTAATGACTCTCCTATGGAGCATCATATATGTATCTGTAATGATTCTCCTATGTATTTGTAGTGGTTAAAAAATGAATATCCAAAAAAAAGGTATGGATGCATTTAATTATATTATTTTAAGTTAAATTTACTAATTTATATTTCACAATATTTATATTAATATAAATATTTCTAAAATTAAATTAATATTTATGTAATTTAAACAAAATTACATGATTCTAAAAGATAAAAATAATCATCTTTGTCAAAAAAAATTCATTTAATAAACTATTTCATTCATTTAATAGTTATTCTTGATCTTAAAAAGAATAAAATATCCATCATAAAATAAATTCTCCACTACCATTATTAATATAATATAAATTTTAATTTATAAATAATTTAATATTGCACATTCTTTTGACAAAAATAAATTTATATTTTTAATCTAAAATAATAATAAATAAATAAATTTTTATTTTTAATAATAAAATAGTTATAACTTCTTTTTTTCCTTAATAAAAATTTGTCATAATAAAATAAAATAATCAATAAAGATTATTGATTTTGATTCTTCAAGTTAATTTAAATTTAAATTAAAAATATATTACATAAAAGTTATCTTAAAATTCACTTAAATTAACAAGATGTCAAAAAAATTTACATAAAATTGATGCACCATTAATATCTAGATGTAAGCTAAAATTTGTTTATAATTTCTACCTTGTAATGACATGATAAAACTTTTAATGCTGACAACACACTTCACTTTTCATATTTCCCAATGATTTTGCATTCCTTGTTATCCATACAAATTCTTGACTCTACTACCTGCAATAACAAAGCATGAATGGTTAGCATGCTACTTTTTTTTATTTACAACTCAAAAATCTAGAGAAACTTTGTACCTGAAATTGCTTAAATTTCTAACTCTAAGGAATCATTACATATTGCTTTGTCAATCAAGATTTTTATTAGAGCTATAAGACACATCTTCCATGCCACTCAATAGGAACAAGGAAATAACACACTAAAACAAAGTGTAAACACTTTCTAAAAATGTAGGTATAAATAATTGATTGACCTATCACATTGAAGATCAAAATAAATATCACCCTCTCAATTTATAAGGTAGGCATGATGATACATGAACAAAACTTAAATTTTACTTAATAAAAATGTGCATAAACCATATGCTTGCAAACTAAAATTAGATTTACTTCACTCTTATCAGGTAAGTCAACATCATATGTTACGAAAACAAATAAAGCTTACAAATTAGCTTACAAGCTTCTACCACAGTTGTAGACAACTTCTTTGATAATTATAGAAAGAAATTATTTTCTAAATCTTTTGAAAAGATAAATGATAATGTTGTCCATATAATGCCCCGCCAAGAAACCCTAAAGGATTCAACTACAAACACTCGAAAAGAGTGCAAAATATCTTTTTTTGAAACATACTGAACACATAAACGTATGAAATAATATTGCAATAGAAGTTGCACAAATGGAAGACTTAACCTTATACTCCTAAAGGGTTTCCCAATGTGGATTACTTAATTAAACTAATCTTTACATAAGGTCAATTAATCCACTTAAGACATATATTTATCCATTAGGAACTTAATTACACTAAACAATGATTGTTTCATAATTTTCATGTGATAACATTAACATTTTTATGCTTCATCCATGATAATACATTCAATTACATTGCAAGGATAATATAATATTACAATTTCACTTAAAACACCAAGTCTCATAAAAATACATAATGGTTACATAAAATTACAGCTTGCCAAGAAGGCATATAAATAACCAAATGATACAACCAACCACATAAGGTCAAAGAGATACAAATACAATCCAAGAAGAACAAAGAGGAACCAACTAGTACAATGGAATGGAGTAAATCCAAGAGATACATCTGGAGCACCTGCGAAGCTAATCTCTCACAAGAAAGGCACGGACACAATACCTAATGGAAAGTGGCACTACCACCTGACCATGTGGCCCATAAAGGGACCACCCCTCCATGCTAGGAGATATTAATAAGGCCCTCAAGCAAACCATAATAAGGCATCACATGGTCTAACATGTACACCGGGTACTCACATAAGGCATAAGCATATAGATATGACTCCCACAAGAATGCTCCAAGTAAAGCCAACACAAGACTACACACTAGTGAACATAAGGGAAGAGTGTCATCACATAGCTGGTATGGGTTATCCCGACAGGCCTCCATAGGCCCCAACCCCCATCCTGGGTTATTATGGTAGCCTCTCCCTAACCCCTAACCCCCATCCATGACTCATGCAGACCCAACAAACCTTTCGTGAAGACAAGGTGGTTGGTTTGCCATTCTAGGCCTTTTCACTACATCCTGGGTCTATACAAGAACTCAACCATGAGAGAGGCACAATTAATCTTGATTAATGTTTTAAAACCCAACCCCAATTTATTAATTAAGTTATCACTTATTACTCAACTTCCAAGGGGTTATCCTGGCAGCCACTTTGGGCCCCGACCCCCACTCGGAATTCACTCTTCCTTATGACACTTCAAAACCTCTAAAGAACTCCCAGGCAAAACATAAAAGACAACCAACATAGGGAGTTCAAAACAAACTGAAGAAACAACTTGGTTATACAAACCTTCTACCAAGGTTAAACCAATTGGAGGTTTGAAACGAACAACTGGTCTATTCACAATACAAGACCACAACAAGAATAAAGCAAGTACAGGTAAAATCAAAACTTAACTAGTTAACTTGCATGATCAACTCACATTCAACAACATACCAACATAAATACGAGAATGAATCTTTTGAAATCAAACACCAAAATCCTCCAATCAAACTAAATACTCAAAAAGGTTCACTTGCACAGTAAACATATCCATATTAAGGAAGCATAAAGACCATTCAAAATATAATTAAAAACTATTTTTATCTAATTGTAGCTCTTTCAATTAATTGATCCCTCCATGACAAGAAAATCTACAATAGGGAAAAAAACACATGAAAAGGGTCTAAGTCAACATATACCAAAATGACTTCCACAATGACTTGATTTTAAAATCCACACCCACACACGCATGAAAAGGTCTAATTTCACATATACCAATCAATTTGCACAATGACTTGTCTACGAAGCCAAATAAACAAACACCATCAATTATTTCAAAATAAAAATTTGTTTATCTATCTAATCCATGTTGATCAAGTTTGACTATAATTTCTAAATTTCGTTTAAACCAATTTCTCAATAATTTTTCAAAAACAATACATCTCTCCAATGTCATATTCACTAACATCATTTAATAATTCCAAAAATAATAAACAACTACATATATATCATTATAAGTATATTTACAACAATATGTATATACATATATATAATTTTTTTCTTTAACTGCTAATGGGCCCCACAAAATGGGGAGTAGGGAGGCGGGGAGGAGGGAGTCTATGGGTGTGTCATGTCACCCATAGCCCATGGGTTCTTCATGGCCCCCACTGCTATGGAGTGCCATAACACCCACAACGTGGGTGCCCATGGTTGTGGAGTGCCCATGACACACACAACATGGGTTCCCAATGGGCACCAATGGTTGTGGAGTGTTGTGGCACACCCACAGCCCATGGGTACCCGTGGGTGAGGTTGCCCACAGGGCACCAAAAGCCCCAAAAAAATTTAAAACTAATATATATATATATATATATATAGGTTTAATCATAATAAAACAAGACAAATAAAGTTTAATAAAATTAAATTTCCTTCCTGGTGACTAGTAACATTTACAATCTTAGTTTTTATTTGGACATTCCAAATCAGAAATTCTTAGAATAAACTCACAACACAAAGCTAGATATAAACAACAAAACCCCCATTTCCTCTGCTCCCAAAATTGGGGAAACTAAAACCCCCATTTCCAAATTCACAAAAGAAGGAAATAAGTTGCATATATGCTCACTAAAATGAAATTGATAACCAAATTTCTCCATTCATTATTTCTTCCCAAACGGAGAGGGAAAGAAGAAAACAACTTTAGTCACACATGCTCAGAAAGACAAAAATGGACAAACAAAGGTTTTAGAAATCCAACCTTCAAATGCTTTCCTGGAAGAAAAATTGGAGGAGAGCACCCAATCCTCCCAAAATACGAGAACTTCCAGAAAAAAAAATTTAGGATGAAAAAGAACTCCTCTTTTGGAAAATTTTCCCAAATAAAAAGAAATTTTCACCCAAAAATATCTTTTAGGGCACAATACTTTATTTATGAAAATATTACTTTTCATAAAATTCAAATTAACTTTCTTACTCAAATTTAAAACATTCAAATTTTTAATTTAAAATTAATTCCCTCAGACAAAAAGCCATCAAGATATATATATATATATTAAGTTAAAAATATTTTTTCTCAAATGGACAAGGCATAATAAAAATTCCGCTAATGAAATAAATAAAACAATCAATTTAACTAAACAACTAAGAGTGATTGATTTATTTATTTAACCATAAAAAGGTGCCTATAATATTTTATTCCTAATTTAATTTATAAAAGCAATACACATTAATTATTAATAACCATAAGGTATTTATAATCAATTTCACATTAACTAACACTAGAAGAGAATTAATAAAGTTACAAAATGCATAACACGCAAAACTCAACTAAACAAAATAAAGACATGACCCACATACGAACGTCAGAAAGATGGTCTACTTGGCGATCCGATAGGGTTGACAAATGACTGACAATGCTCACAATCGAGCAAGGCTAGGGATGACATTTAGGGCCTTAAAACCATCTCCTCCACTTCCATCAGTTTAATTAGGTACGCTCAGACGTGTGTAGCCAAGTGGAGTCGATACCTTGTACCTACAATTCCTGCATCACCAAACCACACTACACACACACACACACACACACACATATATATATATACAAACACGATAACCACACCAGTGAGGGAGAATTGTGACTTTTCGTGTCTCACCGAAGTGAGTGATGAAAAATCATCTCCTCACACCCCATACAAACTCCACACAAACATAAGGACAGATACATAGTGCAACTCACACATGAAGTAAATGTGTTAGTCCATCATTAGTAACACAAATAAAATTAACATTTCATCATTTATAAAATACAATGCATAAGCAGAATTAACATCTACTCATTCAAAGATAAAGTCCATATCATAATCAACTCCTTAATAAGCAATAATACATAATCACATCCACTAAATCACACTCCAAATAATAACACCTAGATAAAAAAATCACAATCATAATATATCAACCATCCACGTAAGCCATTGAAAAGTCAACCATGGTCAACTAGGTCAAAAAGAGTCTGATTAGGGAAGGGGTATTACAGTCCATCACTTGGAAGCATTTTCTACTCCAAGTTGTGGTAAGACACAACACTCCAAATACAATAGAAAACCCAACTGCAAATCTCATTCCCATACCAACTTCCCATCATATATCATCTTCTTCTTCATCATCTATCTTATCAACAGTTATCTCTGCAAGACAAGATTTATTTTGGGGATGGCTAGAACAGGTTTTATTGAGTTGGAGGCCGCACAGGTCTGAATTGTTTGAAAAGGATGATGCCTCAAATGTGTATAATTGTCCCCCTTGTGGTATCCTACCAGAAAGATGATTGCAGGACAAGCCCAGGTAACCCAAGAATGTGAGTGATTGGAGCTCCAAAGGGATATTTCCAGACAATTGGTTGTGTGATAGATCAAGAGACTCCAACTATACCATTTTTCCCAAACTCTTTGGGATACCACCTGCAATATGGTTTCTTGAAATATTAAGAATAACCAAACCCTGGAGCAATCCCATGTTTGGAGGTATTCCACCTACTAAATTGTTGTTTGATAAATCAATGCATTTTACCAATGCCAATGATCTCACATATTCCATATTTTGTCCCTTGCTAATGATTGTCACTAGATTCACATAAAATAAAAAGTAACAACTTTAAATATTTTGACTGCTACTATTTGATTTTTCATGACGTGCAAAGATGAAGTAATGGCTGGAATGATTCTTGAAAATTTCTTGGATGAAAGATCCAAGATTTGAAGAAGTAGCAGTGTTGTAACTTCTGAAGGTATTATGCCTTCAATACTATTTGATCTCAAGATCAAAATCTTAAGCTTTGAAAGCTACCCTATCCAAGTTGGAATGATACCCCTCATTTTGTTATTATTCAAATCTAGTATCTCCAAGTACTTAATGTTTGCAAGAAAGGATGGGATATATGAATTTAGTCTATTTCCACCCAATTTTAATTTTTGAAGAGAAAGAATGTCTCCAATTTGTTCTCGCAAATTGCCCTCCAAACAATTGTTCTCTAAGTTCAACATCGAAATAGAAGAGTTGTTTTTCAAACATGTGGGAATCTTACCTATAAGCTTGTTATTTGAGAGATCCACAATCTTTGTTTGGCATATAGAAGGTGAAATCCTACCGTTGAAATAATTTTGAGGCAAAGACAAATTTCTTCATATTGGTATTAGAGATAAGGTTAAATGTTTATGTAGATCTGATTTATTTTTTGGTGCAATTTTTTTCCAAGAGAGAAAGGAGATTGTTGTAGCAAGTCATGGCAACAAATAATGCTCAAATTCAGCCTCAAATTCCTATCTTCAATGGTAAGAATTATGAGTTTTGGACAATTAAAATGAAGACTTTTTTTTTCTCACAAGATATTTGGGATTTGGTAGAGAAAGGTTTTGCATAACCACGGGATGAAGTAGCTTATCAAAGATTACAGCAAGCAGAAAAAGATCATCTTAGAGATAATAGAAAAAAGGATGCAAAAGCCCTATTTTTAATTTAGCAAGCAATGGATGAGTCAATCTTTCCTAAGGTTTCAACAACAACGAGATCAAAGAAAGCATGAGAGATTCTAGAGACAACCTATCAAGGTAATACAAAGGTGAAAGTGGATAAAGTACACTCTCTTAGGAGAAATTTTGAAAAATTGCAAATGAAAGAATCTGAGTCTGGAGAGCAATTTATGAATCAAGTATTGAATATTGTGCATCAAATTAGATCTAATGGAGAATAATTAATACATCAAAAAGTGATTGAAAAAATTCTCAGGAGTTTGCCTAGTAAATTTGACTCAATAGTTGTAGCAATTGAAGAATCAAAAGATTTGTCACAGGTATTAGTGGATGAGTTAATTGGTTCTTTATTGACATATGAATCAAGATTGAATAGAAATAATAATACCTCTTTTGAGAATGCTTTCAGAGTGCAAGGTTCATCAAGCAGAGGAAGAGGAAGAGGCAGAGGTGGACAGATGAATATAGATCAAGGAGAAAGGACCAATCAATCCAATCATAGTTTCAGTAATAGAGGACAAGGTAGAAACCAATCTCAAGAACAATCATCAAGGTTTGATAAATCCAATATTTAATGCTATTATTGTAAAAAATATGATCATTTTGCATATGAATGTAGAAAGAAACAAGTAGAATTTGAGAAACCCAAAGCAAATTATTCAGATGTATCTAATAATAATTCAGGTAGTTTATTTATAGCATGCAATGTGGCAAAAAAAACCTCTAAGGATGTATGGTTTTTATATAGTGGTTGTAGCAACCGCATGACTGGAAATAGAGAACTATTTCTAATTTGGATGATTCAGTGAAATCTGAAATAAAATTGGGAAATGATACTATAGTATATGTAATGGGGAAAGGTGTAATAAATGTGTTGACTAAAAATGGAGAAAAAGGTTTATTCGTGATGTTTATTATGTGCTTGGATTAAAACAAAATCTAATGAGTGTTGGTCAGTTAATTGAAAAAGGATACAGAGTTCTCTTTAATAATGATGTTTGCACAATCTTTGATAGAAATCCTAGTGATAGGTTGATTGCCAAGGTTCAAATGACCAAGAACCAGATGTTTCTCCTTCAGATGCATGATTAATAAAAAAGTTTGGTTTTTCAATTTGCTGAAGCAATACGTGTTTTTTTTTTATGTTGTAGCATGCTTATTTTCAGTTTTATTTTTCATCTCTGCCTTCAAAATTGGTATCAAACCTAGGATCATTAGAATTGGCCTGAGCCATACTCCCTCATAGGAAGGAGTATGACCCCAAGTTTTTGAGATTGTGGTAGATCTGGATTGATTGCTTTCATTGAAAGTTGTTGAGGTGTTTATAGTGTTGTTAGAAGATCCAGGATCATGATCACTCATATTAGGAAGGAAACAACAGAAGCCAGAGATTGTATTTGGCAAAAAATTCAAAGGTAAAGAGGATCATTGTTTGTGTTTGTAGAGATTTGGAGATTGTTTTAACTAGTCAAAATTGGTCATGGTGAAGTTGTAGCTTAAGGAGGGAGAGCCTGCATTACCAGTCATTGCATGAGGTCTAGAAGAGATCAGACAGTAAATTAAAGATTCAAAAAGAGCCTGAAGAGCTTAAGATTAGGAGAAATCTGATGTTGAAAAATAGAAGACCCAAATCAATTGTGGGTAATGTGAGGAAATTGCGATAGCAGGAAGGAGCAACAAAAAAGAAGAGGAAATCTTGCAGAAGCAAGGTGCAATATTTAGTTTTTTGGTTATCTAATACCATTTGTTTGCTAAGTTTATGGTCATTTGAAACCACACATGTGTGAAGTTTGTGGTCATCTGAAACCACTTGTATGCAAGATTCATGGTCAGCTAGAAACCACTTAGTGTGAGCTTCATGGTAAGCCAAAACCGCTTCAGATTTGTATTGGTTAGTGATAAGTCACAAAATCCCAAGGTGATTCAAAGAAGAGAAGTCACCCAATGTAGCCATAGCTACAATTGCAGAAGCATAAGTCCTATTGTCTAAAGTTGAAGAGATCCTTAGCAAACGATTCAAGAAATCAAGGGAAGCATAGTAATGTTGTCACCCTAATGCAAAGAGGGAAAAAGGTTTGAAGACCACTAGTTAAAAGTGTTTAAAGAAAATTGTTCGCGGTAGAAAGTTAAGAGATTGCATGAAATTGGATCATGTTTGGAAAGGGGCCAACATAGCCCACTAAAACAAAGATTCTGATGTGAAGTGTTAGTGATAGAAATTAAAGGGGAGTGTTGGAAGAAGTAATTTCTCCCACTTCTCAAACTGTTCTCCTCTTACGTCTCCATGTGCAGATCCTCCATGTAAGCAATCAAATATAACTGATGCTTCAATCAATTCCAGGGAACATGCAGTTCCACCATTAAACTCCACACCTCCACTGTGAGCTTAGTTTCAACCATTTACAGAGCAATCTCACCGTCATTCATCGAAATGTTACCATGATGCAATATCGTTATGCATAGATTCTTAAATAGTTAGCACTCTATTTTTATCATCGATCCACCGTAAAAAACATTAGTTAAAATCTCCTAATCGGTGGTCTCAAGTCTTCTATAAATAAAGCCATTGTAATCTATTTTAGAAATAATAAAGATTTGGTTTTGTATGTTGTAGCATATGTTGAGCTATTTGTTTCTATTATTTTTTATTTATCTTTGTTTTATTTCTTCACCTCCCACTATTGTGGTTGAAAGAATAAGGGTGTGAAGGGGAACCGAGTGTTGGGGTAGAATGCTTGACAGGTTCCCTCCCAAATCCGAGTTACCTAACAAGCCCACTTTTTGTAGTCTTGTAAGGCTGAGCAGTGCAGAAGGAATGCTACCATTGAATCTATTTTCATCAAGTTGGAGGTAGGTGAGATTGGTGAGGTTGGCAAGGGAAGGGGGAATTTCTCTAGAAAGATCACAATGGAACATTTGAAGATAGGTGAGAGTGTACATGGTGGAGAGAGCTTTGTCCAACTCATTGCTTTCCACTCTTGACATATCCACTTTGCCTAGGATAAGCTCCCATAAATCTCTCCTGTTTCCTGTCCACGCCCGCATGTCCACTATTCTCAAATCGAAGTTCTGAGAGAGATCCAAGAAGAGAAAAGTAGACATGTTCCCCAGCTCCTTGGGAATATCTCTACTAAGCCCCGCCTCTGATAATTCCAAGTACTATAGAGTAGATATGTTCCCTAGATCCCTTGGAATATCACCAGTAAACCTAGCCTCTGATAAGTCCAAGTAGCGCAAACTCTTAAGTCTTCTCAATCCAAGAGGGATGGGAACTCCAAAGAAGTTATTGAGAATGAGATCCAAGCACTCCAACTGTTTAAAATTGAACAAGGGGGAAAGAACATCTCGATTTGAATTACTAAGAGGCCTTTTGAGATTGGGATGGTCACCATAATAATAAGCATCCCAAGAACTGTGGAGATCAAGACGAATGACATGATGTGTGTGAGGATGGCATTGGAATCCATTCCACTCACAACAGTTGAAACGATGTCATGAGTTGAGTAGTTGATTAGACGATTCAAGAACAGATGCCTTGAAACACAAAAGGGAGACTCTTTCATGGCAGGGACAACACTAACCGTCGTTGATGTGGAAGAGCAGAACAAAGGCTATAGCTACCCAACACATTTTCATTAGACTGCCACACGTATCGGTTGCTCTTTTTCTAAGGCTTTGAGCACCTCTAGTTGAATATATAGAGAATGACTTGAAGCCCTCTCCAGGTCTCTGTATGAACACAAGTGAGCAGACAATTTACTTGCATCACGCCGGACGCAGTTAAACTAGTTTCAAAAAGGGGTTATAAAACTTGTCTTATTGATTTTTTCAAAAAAATTCAAAAAATCAAAGCCGTGGCTAAATCTGTTTATCACGATCAACAGATCTGTAATTTTTTGAAAAAAAAAAATTGTTATTGAATGCGAATTTGGAACCAGAATAGCTACAACCCTTCACGTGAACTGAACTTGCATTGTGATGCAATCAGACGAGATAAGAAGGTGGACGACCATCGAAAATTTCGTAATTATATTTTTTAAAGATGAATTACTCTAATGGACCATCTTCACCTACGCTGACATTTGATTTGTTGACTAGACAATGAATTTGCATTACCTAGATTCAGATTGCCAAGAATGACAAGTCAACAAAACAAACTATAGCGTGAACAACACACAATGTAGGCCCATCGAGGAAAATATTGGAAAACTTCACATCGTCATTCTTATCATTGTAAGTATTTCTAGGGTGTAGTGGAAATCAAAAGTAAACTAGAGAGACCAGGGAGTGATGAGGTTAAAGAGCAACGTCAACATCTGCTCTCTCTGCATAGGGAGTCGAGGAGACATTGGCATTGACCCAGACTCTTAGTCTTCTTGCCATACAGAGTCAAGGAGACATTGACATTGACCCAGGCTCTCAAAACCTATCGAGTGCCATACAGACTCTCAAGGAGGCATTGCCATTTACCCAGACTCCATTGCCAGCAAGTACAAAGGAAGATTTTCTAGCAAGACTAAAAGGGTTGGCATAAACTTCTAGGCACGCGTGAAGATCGAGCGATGTACTTCATTTGGCGCTGCAGTCACCGTATACAGAGGCATAGAAATTTGGAAGTAGGGGCCTATGCTATGTAGTGTTGTTTAAAGGGCAGCATAGCCTTGGTATCAGGGATGATGAGAGGACTTGATGTTAAATCTCATATGATTCCACAAGATTTCTGACTGAAATCTCACATCATCACATGGTTTTGTACATCTCCATAAATACAAAATATGGTGAATGACAGATGTAATCCACTACATAAAGGAGGGCCACAGTCCCACACACGAAACCAAGTGTCTGAACATGAGTTTAAAATCATCGTAGCGGGCACGTTTAACTGGCATTTTCACCGTTACAAATATCTCTGTTTTGAAAAATATTATGGAAAGGATTTTGTGTCTTTTATGATAATAGTGTTTGGAGTCGAGGATTTTCTATGCGAGATGGAACATAAAGTCGGTCCAATTGGGGATAGATTCCACTAAAATGGATTTGTCGTGTCACAGGGGCAAGAAATTGAAGAAATACTGCTGTGATCAACTATGGAAAAGCAGGGAATTGATAGCTCTTTGTCTCTTTGTGATCAACAATGCCCCTTTCTTCATCTCTTCAGAGCACCATCATGCATGGAGACAGGAGAGTATCATTTCGTAAACGGTACACTGACGACCGGCCCTTTCCCCGCATCTTCACTACAATTCTCTTCACATGCATAAAATTTGTAATTGTGGATCATATGCAAATGTATATTGTATAATAGACACAATGCAATTCACTTGACGTATTAAAGGTTTGTTAACATGAAACATGATCAAATATAACCTACAATTTACTTCACATTCTTTAGAATTGTAAACATGTATTACAATCAAATGTAACCCATAATTGACACATAACAATTCACTTCACATGCTTAACATTTGTAATTGTGGATTGTAGTAAAATGTAATGCATAATAGACATATTGCAACTCACTTGACATATTTGAGAGTTCTTAACATGGAACATGGTCAAATATAACCTATCATCAATGAATACAACTTTTGTCACATTCTAAAGTTGTTAAATTAGTACCATACACTATGATCCATAATTAATACACTACAACTCATCCTACATTCCTAAGATTTGTAAACTCAACTTACAATCAAATGTAACCCATAATTGGTAAAGAGAAGTATTGATTCAAATCTTTAATTGATTTCTTATTTTATTGATAGGAGAATTTTATTAAGGTTAATGAATGATCTAATTTTAATCATGACAAATATGTAAATAAGTGTGATCTTTCTTTATTGGATTGTTACTCTTTCAAGAGCTCATCAAGGATACTTCTCGTACATAACTATCTAACTATCTTCATAACTAGTTACTTAGAGCATCATTCGATATATATATTCTTCATGACATTAATACTATGATTTTCTCATTTGCTTCCTAAATGTTATGAATCTTCCTCCCTATCCACACACTCTCTCTCTTTCACTTTCCCTTCAACCCCTCGTTTTAAGGTAGACCTCCCTCTTATGTCACTGTAGACACCTAAAATTGTCATTTCCTAATTAATAAATATTTTATTTATTTAATTATTGTTGGCATTATGTGAACCAGCACGAGCCTTATGTGAACCGGCATGAAGACATAATGATATTGTATGTTGTCATTGATGTCAATATGAGACACAGTGTGAACCGGCACATGTGATAAGTGCAGAGAGAGGAACCGGCATATGTGTGAATCGGTTTATATGCCAAAGTGAAGCGGCATATTTGTTCAAAATGAACCGGCATGAAGCTATGGGAACCGGCACATGGAAGCATTGTATGACTACCGATTGGTTGGCAGCTTCCACTTTGGGGTTTCCGGTTGGATTACCTCAAGTCTGTGTGACACAATCAGTGATCTTTGTGTGATGAGTTAGCAGTATGATGGAGGTCAGATCATGTTGCCACGTAAGCTCTGTGTGCGTGAAGGATCTTGCATGAAGATGACTATTCCTATCTACCTCGGGAATGTGCAAAGTCTGTCAAATGGTGATAACGCGTGAAGCGCTGTCAGCCGCCATGAAAACAGTGGATAATGGACGATGGAGAATGTCTTGAGATTGATTCAAGATTGTTGCATTTAATGCAGTATGATTCAACGATCAGGATTGAACCGTTTGGATTGCTTAACCTAACTGGTTTAGGGTTTAGGGTTTTTGCTACCGACCTATATGTTTCCTATAAGGTTGATGTTGGGTTTCTGTCTAAGGTTGTTGGCAAAAGTTGTGAGTGTGTATCCAAGGAAAGTGATACGTGATTCTTGCCAGACCAAAGGAGAGAAGAGATACCTGCAAAGTGAATGTGCAGAAGGAAAAGGGGAGCCTAAATGAATCTGCATTAGCATTAAGTGCTGTTAACAGATCATTGTAATACCTGTTGATCTCTAACCACTTCAACAGTTGTAAAAGCCCCTAACAGGGTAGCCTTAACTGGCTTGATTCAAAATCCCTTAAATTGGGTGGTCTTAACTGGCTTGTTTCAAATCCCTTAACCGGGTAACTCGAGGCTAATGAGTTATAAGAAGCTAGAGAAGCTTAGGAGATCCTTTTAGCTATTGAGTTCTTAAAATCCTCTAACAAGGTGACCCTACTGGGTTTAACCCTTAACCGGGTATCCCTTAACTGGGTGATTCTTAACAGGATTGGTTCCTACCAGAACCTATTGTAATGTCCTTAACCGGACAAGGCTCCTAATAGAGCGGACTTCTAAAGAGTTCAAAAAGAAACTTGTGGGTATTCATCCCCACCATGGTTTTTCCCAGTTGGGTTTCCACGTGAAAAATATGTGTGTCATGTGTAATGCTCTTGTCTTGTGATGCTCTGTTTTATCTATTAAGCACATGAAGGTTCTATGTTTTATGCTTGTCTATAAAACATATTGAACTCACTGTTGTGAAGATCTGATGGTTAAGTTTACTAGTTTATGCATGAGAATATAATGATACTGTGGTATTGAGCTAAGAGAAAAGCTTATTGAGTGACCGGTTCATGACTGATTGAACTATACTGGATGTTACCGGGTGCACTCTGTTTTATCGGTATCCTTGTTTATCAGTCATTTGGAGTATTTGCTGTCAAACCAGATTTGGACTATATTTGTGTTTGTACTGATTCACCCCCCCCCCTCTCAGTACCGGTTTGGTACTAGTGGTTCATCATTGAGTTATCAATTATTTTATCGTAAGTCTTTAATTAATTAAATATATTTTTATTTATTTAATTAATTCATATATCCCCTTCTAGCCTTTCCCTATTTAAATAAATACTTTTTATTTATTTAAAATATCCTTTCCCTAAATTAAATAAATATTTTATTTATTCAATTGGTCCGACTTCCTCTATTAACTAAATAGATCTTTATTTATTTAATTAATTAATTATCTTTTTCCCTCAATGACACTTGTCATTTATCTTACTATACTCTTCTTATTTTATTGTTTTCTCACCTACCCTTTAATCTTAGCTACTGTTTATCCTCATAATCTTAACCCTCCATTTTCTTAAGGTGTTCTCTATATAAGAGGATACTCTCATCCTTGTCAATATTAATTTTAATGCATCTAATCACTCAAGTGTCAAGCAATCAAACATCTATAGAACCACTATCCATTCTTTGTTGAGGTCTTGTACAAATACAAAATCTGAGAGCAATCATAATAAGCAAGATCAATGGTGATAGGAGACAATGGAGATCAAACCTTACTAAGCATGTGAATGGTATAATTATTGCATTTTTGTTGATTTGCATGGTATAGGTTCTTCATTGGTTTATGGTGGATTCTTTATTGTAGAACTAGGATTTTTGTGGGGTTGGATCTTTTATGGTTTTACAATAACTTTTCATCGTTCCCTTTTCACCATATACAGTTAAGTCCACTTCTAATGTGATCCATACTTCTCATGTTTCTATGTCCTCTAGTGTTTTCTCCACCTCTTTCTCTACTAGTGCACCATGTATCTCTCATCCCACTAGTTGCATTTGCTCTTCTATGCCCTTATAATGTTATACTGCTAGTGTTATCTCCTCATCTCATTGTGTTAGTGTTAGATCTTTTTCCTCAAATTATAGTCTTTCTTATCATCCCTCTAATGTTATTTCTCCACATATTCATACTTCCTACACTATTACCCATGATCTATCACTACTACAACTATCCCCACCACTATCCTAGGTGCACTAGTGTAAAAGTAAGAAATTGATGAAATGCAAGTTGATTATATGTCTAGCATCCAAGTCACCATTACTTATGTTTCAACAAGTAACATACCTCTTGCATCTCAATTTGTTATTAATCCATATTCTATTGGTTTTAGTAACTCACTTTGAGATGTGTCAAGGTAAAGATTACAAAAATACTTGCATATACACATTTAATATAACATGCCTAGACTATTCATGTGATGTATTTTTTTGGCTGTTATTTTTGTACACTTTCCATGTCTATATTATTCAATATTTCTATGTATTTCCTTTTATATTTGTTTATTATTTTGATGAGTTAGCTAACTCATTCCCCAACCATTTTCACATGAATACAAGTTGTAGTGTCATAAAATTGAGACTCTAGCAATTTTTGATTGCGCTAGGGTCCTCACGCATGCGAACTCGAATCCTATAGCCTGATCAGAGACCAAAGATTGCTCAGCTTGCAGAAACAGCTTCTTTCTTGGCCTCTACATCACCATGTCCGCACTCGGCCCTGGAGAAAGGGGTAGGACAGGGGCGTGAAACCCTTGTCCTCCCAGGACAGGGGCGTGGCGACCCTGTCCCTACCCTATTTTGTCACGGGACCCTTCCTAGAGTTGCATTGTTGGTTGTGCCTTGGGCGGGAAACTCCCTCGATGGTGGCCCATGATGAAATTCAAATCCACCAACATGTATTTAAGGGGGCATTCACTCTCTCATTGGCATGAAGTTCAATAAGTGGAAGTTGGACAAGATTGGAGTATGTACAAGCGATCAAGCATTAAAGAGCAGTCAAGCATTCAAGCATTATTTTCCAACATTGAGCATTCTCAAGTCTCCCTTCAAAGCTAGGTTCAATTCCACACACGCATTTCTATCAACATTGTTAGTACA
Organism: Cryptomeria japonica; assembly: GCF_030272615.1. Taxonomy (NCBI): domain Eukaryota; kingdom Viridiplantae; phylum Streptophyta; class Pinopsida; order Cupressales; family Cupressaceae; genus Cryptomeria; species Cryptomeria japonica. Next base: position 40,494,516 of record NC_081408.1, on the reverse strand, counting down.
ACCTCCCTTGACGTGATTTACAATTCAGTCCTTCAGTTACATCTACTTGCAAGTACATTCTTTCATTACTTGGTTAATTACTAAACTGGGGTTTGACCTAAAGGCAAACCCCCAATCCCAACCCATTTTCCTCTATTTTCTATGTGTAGGTTGCACGTGCGCAACTGTACTTTCAGATTCAAGCTTCATTTGCAAAGGCAAAAAAACCCTTTTCATTTCATGGATTTTTAGAAAGATTGTGTACATTCACGCCACGGTCCGGGCAACATTCCCTCAAATTCACAGGGTGACTTCATCTCAACATTTTACTACCAAATCCAAGTGCATGGCTTCATCCCATATTCCGATCTCAAGTTATAATCAATTCTTTGTCACTTTTGCACTACATAATTCAATCAATTCCTTTCTATTTCAAACAAGAAAGAGGGGATCAACTTAGCATTCCCCATTCATTCAGAATTCAAACTACCATATTTGTGTGGAGAGATTGAATCTAGTGAATTATCCTCTCCTCTTTCTAATGCAATGGTGAAAAGTGCTTGAATGGTAATCGATAGCGAAACTTTCATCTCTCTTTGAGGGAAATGGTAGTTTCCTTCTTGATTTATCGTTCACCATTTTCCGACCATTACATTTTGGTGAACCTGACATCTTGCATGCTTTCCTTTGCACAAAATTGCATATTTTTCATTTACAAGTTTCAAATTTCTACAAACTTAGTGGTTAATTCATTAAAAACCCTAGTTTTAAAAATTAAAATTGAACTTGTGATTTATTAAAATTGCTTGTGGTTATCTTAGATCTGAAAATTGTTTTGATTGTCAAATTCAATTTGCAATTAAATTTACAAAATTAAGAGGTTACCTGTTAAAACCCTAATTTTCAAACATCAACTTGAACTTGTGCAAAAATTGGATTTCCATTTAATTTTTAGATTTTTTATTGTTCTCAGATTTGTCTTCAGTCCTACAATTCAAATTTTCAATTTCCCCCTTTTTTCCCAAAATTCAAATTTCAAAATTAAGTGGTTAGGTCATCAAACCCTAATTTTTAAAATTAATCGGATTTTATATTAATTTTAAATCAATTTCATTTGCATTCAGATTTCTAAACATTTTCAAAGGTGTCCCTAACCATTAGGTTTGACCTTTTTCAAAATTCCAATTCAATTCCTCTTTTTCTTCAAAACCCTAATAGGGTCCTATTTTCACATTTGCGCCTTCATTTTGCACATCTAGAGATTGTGAAATTCACCAATTTTTTGGGGTTATCTTTAAAATCATCGTAATATCCATCCCTGAAAATTTCGAAAAAAGTTGGTCGGACCATGTGCGTTCCTGCCACGGTCCTCGGTTTTTTTCTCAAAATTTCGGGAGACCGTTATGACTGTATTTAATAGCCGAAATCTAGAAGATTGGCTAATTTTATCGATTTTTGAACCCTCTAGAATCGGAAATACCTTCAAAATTCAATTTTTCAACTTTCAAGAAAATTTTTATGATTAAGAGGTTAATTATAGTCTGCCCTGATTTTAAAAATTCTAATTTTAAAATTAAGTGGTATTCCCTAGTCCCTAATCTTAAAATTCCAATTTCCTTTCATTTTTGGAAATTGTGTCATCCTCCTCCTCCAGCAAATTTTAAATTGTGTAATCGTTATTTTCTTGAATTTTGTATTACTCAATTTTGTAAGCTTTGTTCTACAATTCAAAATTCAAATTTTCCCTCTAGTGCATGAGTTTTACCACTATTAGTCCTACCTATCCTATCCCCATTAGACGAAGCATTAGAATTAATTCATCCCAAGGTTTAATTACCGAGGAGATGGAGCCTAATTTGGGTGACTTCTTTAATGAGGATCATGCTAATTCTTCCCATCCTAATCATGTACCTAGTCACCCCATTGATGGATCTCATGATGAAGAAGAAGCTTTAACTAAGGTTTCTTTAGATCAACTTTCCACATTCGATAATCAATTTCATAGCTTTCAACAATGGATATCCCAAGAATACCCTAATAGTGAAGCTCTTCCATTAATTGAAGGTCTTAAACACATGCTTCAAAGTGATAAGAATGGAATTGATATATTGCATGGCATCACACATATTGTTGATTCTAATGGCATTCCTATCAAGAGTTGTTCTGAAACCCTAGGTTACTTACAACCTTCAAGACAATTCAATTCCTCTATTCCTTTGACTAATCCTATGACAAGTATTCCTACCTTCACCTCCAACATCATGGCTACTTCAACCCAAAATATCATTCCTACAACCATAGGTCATGGGGGAAATCACTCTTCTTCATTTAATCCTCCATCTTTACCTATGTCCTCCATGAGTGTTCCTACTATTCCTCACCCACTCATCACCAATGCCTACTTATCATAATTTACCACCACCTTATTCTCAGTCCATGCCTTCTTTCAACAATATCACACCACCTTCCCAATCACCTATGTCTAACATGAATTCTTCCACTGAAAAGACAATCAACAATGATGCTCAAACCGTGTCTTCCTTACAACAACAAATTGCTTCCATGAATCAATCCAAGTTTAGTGTGCCCACCTTTGATGTTGCGAGCCCACTTTCTCTTGATATTGTTAAAGTTGTGCCACCTAAACATGTTGAGATCCCTCAATTGGAACTCTATAATGGAAAAGGTGATCCTCTTACGCATGTCAAAACATTTCAAACCTTGTGTACTGATTTTTCTTATGATCAACGATTGCTTGCAAAATTATTTACAAGAACACTAAGAGATAAGGCTTTACAATGGTATTGCTCTTTGCCTTCTTATTCTTTTCAACAACTAGCAAATGCTTTCATCCAACAATTTCAAAACAACATTGGTTCTAAAATCACTTTGACTGATTTAATGCATTGTAAACAAGGTGTATTAGAAAAAGTGACTGATTTCATTGGTAGATATAAGCATTTGTGTGCTCAAATTTCTTTTCATGTACCTGATAATGATATTTAAATAATTTTCATTTACAATTTACAAAAAGATATTAGGGAAAAGCTTATTTTGTCTGAGTTTACTTCCTTTCCGCAGTTGTGTGCAACACTCCACAATTATCAACTAGTTGTGAGTCAAATGGAGCAATCCACTCCTATGGCTCCGAGTGATAAGGGGGAGAGTGTTCAACAACCATTTGCAAAGTTCAAACAACGAAAAACTTCATCAATTTCAATGATCCAATCAACAACAACAATCTGAATGCTACAACGGGTGTGCCTTGTATTTCTAAACTTTTCTAAAGAGAAAGACAGTTTAGTCCTTTCAATGAATCTTTACATAGTATTATGTCTCAGTTGTTGCATAGAAATGTTGTCAAACTTCCTCCTATAAAACAAATTGATCCTTCAAAACTTGCATTTCCTTATTTTGATAACAATTCCTTTTGCCAATTTCATCATCAACCTGGTCATGATACTGAGAAATGTTTTGCATTAAAAAATAAGGTTCAAGACTTGATTGATAATAATACTATTGTTGGCATTATGGATGAATTGATTATGTGTTGCATTGATGTTTTATCATTGATCTCAACACTAACTGATATAGATAGTTACTGGCAGACAGGTTACCAGTAGAAGTTCTAGTGTTACCGGCAAAAGAGATTGTCTGTTGACACTTTTGGCATGTTTGGATCAGTGAAGTATATTGGATTTCATGAGTTATATGCTCCATGAGCATGTTTTGGTCAGTTGGTATTGGGTTGGTAATTGGATGTTATCATACACTCTGGTAAACCCTTACCGACACTGGTTTAAGGCTTTACCAGCAGAGCTTTCATTGAGGAATCATTAAAGGATGCACAATTGGCATTGGTGCAGCTTCTTCAAGGATTTCAGGATGTTGAAGATGTTCATTGATCGTGCTTCAATTGCTTGAAGACATTGCTTTGGCATGGTGGACCCAGAATAGGTCCGGTACTTATCTAGGTTATGGATAGGTATCATGATAGCATGTACTCTACATGTTACCTGGATGATTCGAGATGTTTTATGGATTTGTTATTATTGTTTTGGTCTTAAGATGACATGGCATATCATTGTAAATGGAACTATGTAATGATCTTATTGTAATATCTTTAGGTGGCCGACCTAATTGGTTTAGGCCTTAGGGTTTGTATAAATAAGAGGTAGAAACTCTTTGTAAAGTATCATGGTTATTGTAAAGGTCGTGGTCAAGGAATGCAATGTGTGAATATTGTAATATCATTCAGGTAGAGGATTTGGTCGATCATTGGTGATCGAATTTGATTCAGAAGAGGATTTAGTCCTCCGACATTTAGCTTAATCAGGACTATAATCAGGCATGATAGATGTTATTTCTAGCAGTTCACTCTATTGGATTGTTGTCCATTTATCTTGAGAAGGTCATAGCCTCTCTGTAGTTAGTGAGACTCTTTTGTAATGAGAAGTACACTCTAGGCAGTATGCCTTCCTGCAAGTGTGGGCCCCTCTTGTAACACATACTTTCTGCAGAAGTATCATCTAACTGTGGTAACTGTGGGTAGGCTTTGTGAGAGTTGATAAATACAACACCACAGGAGCCCAAATGATCTCTGTAAGCTGAATAAACATGTTACAAGGAGAAGCAAGGAAGCAATAGAGAAAAAACATAAACATGGGAAATGCTCAAGAATATGAGAGCTCTGTATTCACAAAAATGTGTAATAGAATAATCATACAAAAGAAAAGAATTCAACCTCTAATAGGTCAAAAAACCCTAAAAGGGAAAACCCTAGTCTTGCACATAATAATTAATAAAAGAATTAATTATTATGCACCTAATGTTAGCTTAAGTGTAAAATAGATAAAGGGTATGTGCAGGATCATGGTGTGCCAAAACAGGCCCTTAAGTGGCAATGAAATTTTAGAAAATCAAAGTTATGCAAATTGACATGAAATTTTGAATAAGTTGTGTACATTATTTTTAAAATATGTAAAAGATAATCTATATAAAATTGAATTTAGTTTCTAAGGTACTAGTTGTTTTTTGGAAAAAAAAATCCTATTTGATAAAAATTTCAAATTTCAATGTAGTGGTACTAAAATTTCAGGAAAAAGATAAGAAGTAGACGTATGTCTGACCACCCTAATCACAATCAAATCATAATATTTTTTTATAATATTTATAATATAAGTATTAGACTCATGTCCGGATGTGACACATATTTTTTTATAATTTTTTATAAAGTAAATAATTATTTATGAATTTTTTACTATAGCTTTTCAGAAATTCAGAAACTCCTATGTCTGACCACCTTAACTTGGTCAAAGCCTTATGAAATTTAATTTTTTTGAATTTTTCCCTATAGTAGACGAAGCATAGGATGTGATGCATGTTTCGGATTCAAAAAATGTTATACCATTTGAAAGTTATGAATGTTTTTCAATCAATCTATCAATCAAGACTATTGTCAGAATTCAATTAGAAAATAAATAATAATTATTTATTAAAGTCAAAATAAGACTAGTCTTATATTTATGGAAAGCTAAGAACATCCTTAAAAAACCCTTTTTGTTTTATCAATTTTGGCTACAAAAAAAGTCGTCAACCACCAGTGTAAAGTCTAGAAAATCAAGGAATATTGAAAAACACGTTTTTTCAGTTGACTTTCCAGGCTTGACACTTCCAAGCCAAATCCCAAAGCATTCTCGAGCTGAAATTTGAAATTTGAAAATTTTACAACACAAATCGGATATCCGATTTTAATAAGTAAATTCACTAACTAAATTTGCACATAATTAATCTAATGTTTATTAATATTTTAATATATTAATTTATAAATAAATTAGTATATGATAGTAGGGAGAGGGAGAGGGAGAGGGAGAGGGGGAGAGGGGGGAGAGAGAGATAGAGAGAGAGACAGAGAGAGATCGGGAGAGGGGGAGAGAGAGAGATTAGCAGAGAGGGGGAGAGAGAGAGAGATTAAGACACCAAATTGTGTCGCTATGGTTCATATGGTGTCCTAAGGGGTCGTAGGACACAATATGACCCCTTAGGACACCATAGGACCCATAGCGACCCAATATGGTGTCATAAGGGGTCATATTGTGTCCTAAGGAGTCATATGATGTCTTAAAGGGGTCATATGACACAATATGACCCATTAAGACACAATATGACTCATAACGACACAATTTGGTGTCTTAAGGGGTCATATGGTGTCCTAAGGGTCATAGGACACAATATGACCCCTTAGGACACCATAGGACCCATAACGACCCAATATGGTGTCTTAAAGGGTCATATGGTGTCCTAAGGGTTCGTAGGACACCATATCACCCCTATGGACACCATAGGACCCCTTATGACACCATATGGTGTCATTAGGAGTCATATGGTGTCCATAGGGGTCATAAGGGGTCATGGGACACCATATGGTGTCGTTAGGGGTCATATGTTGTCCTAAGGCATCATATTGTGTCATGGGACCCCTTAGGACACCATATGACCCCTTATGACACCAAATTGTGTCATTATGGGTCATATTATTTCCTAATGGGTCATATTATGTCATATGACCCCTTTAAGATATCATATGACCCCTTAGGACACCTTATGACCCCTTAAGACACCAAATTTTGTCGTTATGGGTCATATTGTGTCATATGACCCCTTTAAGACATTATATGACCCCTTAGGACACAATATGACCCCTTATGACTCCATATTAGGTTGCTTTGGGTCCTATGGTATCCCAAGGGGTCATATTGTATCGTACGACCCCTTAGGACACCATATGACCCATAACGACACAATTTGGTGCCCTTCTAGGACACCATATGACCCCTATGGACACCATATGACCCCTAACAATACCATATGGTGTCATAAGGGGTCGTATGTTTTCCTTAGGGGTCATATGGTGTCCCATGACCCCTTATGACCCCTTAGGACACCATACGACCCCTAATGACACAATTTGGTGTCTTAAGGGGTCATATGGTGTCCTAAGGGGTCATATTGTGTCCTACGACCCCTTAGGACACCATATGACCCCTAATGACATAATTTTGTGTCTTAAGGGGTCTTATAGTGTGCTAAGGGGTCATAGGACATCATATGACCCCTATGGACACCATAGGACCCCTTATAACGCCATATGGTGTCGTTAGGGGTCATATGGTGTCCTAAGGTGTCATAAGGGGTCATGGGACACCATATGACCCCTAAGGAAAACATATGACCCCTTTATGACACCATATGGTGTCGTTAGGGGTCATATGGTGTCCTAAGGGGTCATATTGTGTTCTGGGCCCCTTAGGACACCATATGACCCCTAACGACACCAAATTATGTCGTTATGGGTCATATTGTGTCATAATGGCTCATATTGTGTCATATGACCCCTTTAAGACATCATATGACCCCTTAGGACACAATATGACCCCTTATGACACCATATTGGGTTGCTATGGGTCCTATGGTGTCCTAAGGGGTCATATTGTGTCCTACGACCCCTTAGGACACCATATGACCCATAACGACACAATTTGGTGTCTTAAGGGGTCATATGGTGTCCTAGGACACTATATGACCCCTACGGACACCATATGACCCCTTATGACACCATATGGTGTCGCTAGGAGTCATATGGTGTCTTAAGTGGTTATAAGGGGTCATGGGACACCATATGACCCCTTAAGACACCAAATTGTATCGGTATGGGTCATTTTGTGTCCTAAGGGGTCATGGGACAACATATTACACCTTAGGACACCATATGACCCCTCATGATACCATATGGTATCATAAGGGGTCCTATGGTGTGCATAGGGGTCATATGGTGTCTTACAGCCCCTTAGGACACCATATGACCCCTTAAGACACTAAATTGTGTTGTTATGGGTCATATTGTGTCCTAAGGGGTCATGGGACAACATATGACCCCTTAGGACACCATATGACCCCTAACGACACCATATGGTGTCATAAGGGGTCCTATGGTGTCCATAGGGGTCATATGGTGTCCTACGACCCCTTAGGACACCATATGACCCCTTAAGTCACCATATTGGGTTGTTATGGGTCTTATGGTGTCCTAAGGGGTCCTATTGTGTCTTATGACCCCTTAGGACACCATGTGACCCATAACGACACAATTTGGTGTCTTAAGGGGTCCTATGGTATCCTAAGGGGTTGTAGCACACCATATGACCTCTATGGACACCATATGACCCCTTATGACACCATATGATGCCATTAGGGGTCATATGGTGTCCATAGGGGTCATAAGGGGTCATGGGACACCATATGACCCCTAAGGACAACATACGACCCCTTATGACACCAAATAGTGTTGTTAGGGGTCATATGGTGTCCTAAGGGGTCATATTATGTCCTGGCACCCCTTAGGACACCATATGGCCCCATATGACACCAAATTGTGTCGTTGTGGATCATATTGTGTCATATGACCCCTTTAAGACATCATATGACCCCTTGGGACACCATATGACCCCTTAAGACACCAAATTGTGTCGTTATGGGTCATATTGTGTCCTAATGGGTCATATTGTGTCATATTACCCCTTTAAGATATCATATGACCCCTTAGGACACAATATGACCCCTTATAATGCCATATTGGGTCGCTTTGGGTCCTATGGTGTCCTAAGGGATCATATTATGTCCTCCGACCCCTTAGGACACCATATGACCCATAACGACATAATTTTGTATCTTAAGGGGTCATATAGTGTTCTACGACACCATATAACCCCTATGGACACCATATGACCCCTAACAACACCATATAGTGTCATAAGGGCTCGTATGTTTTCCTTAGGGGTCATATGGTGTCCAATGAACCCTTATAATGTCTTAGGACACCATACGACCTGTTATGACACCATATTGGGTCGTTATGGTTCCTGTGGTGTCCTAAGGGGTCATATTATGTCCTACGACCCCTTAGGACACCATATGACCCCTAACGACACAATTTGGTGTCATAAGGGGTCCTATGGTGTCCATAGGGGTCATATGGTGTCCTTCGACCCCTTAGGACACCATATGACCCCTTAAGACACCATATTGGGTCATTATGGGTCCTATGGTGTCCTAAGGGGTCATATTGTGCCCTACGACCTCTTAGGACACCATATGACCCCTTAGGACACCACATGACCCCTAACGACACCATATGGTATCATAAGGGGTCCTATGGTGTCCATAGGGGTCATCTGGTGTCCTACGACCCCTTAGGACACCATATGAGCCCTTAACACACCATATTGGGTCATTATGGGTCCTATGGTGTCCTAAGGGGTCATATTGTGTCCTAAGACCCCTTAGGACACCATATGACCCCTTAAGACACCAAATTGTGTCGTTATGAGTCATGTTGTGTCCTAATGGGTCATATTATGTCATATGACACCTTTAAGAAATCATATGAGCCCTTAGGACACAATATGACCCCTTATGACACCATATTGGCTCGCTATGGGTCCTATGGTGTCGTAAGGGGTCATATTGTGTCCTACGACCCCTTAGGACACTATATGACCCATAACGACACAAATTGTGTCCTAAGGGGTCCTATGGTGTCCTAAGGGGTCGTGGGACACAATACCCCTTAGGACACAATAGGACCTATAATTATCCAATATGGTGTCTTATGGGGTCATATGGTGTCCTAAGGGGTCGTAGGACACCATATGATCCTTATGGACACCATAGGACCCCTTATGACACCATATGGTGTCGTTAGGGGTCATATGGTGTCCTAAGGGGTCATAAGACACAATATGACCCCTTAGGATACCATAGGACCCATAATGACCCAATATAGTGTCTTAAGGGGTCATATGGTATCCTAAGGGGTCGTAGGACACCATATGACCCCTATGAACACCATAGGACCCCTTATAACACCAAATTGTGTCGCTAGGGGTCATATGGTGTCCTAAGGGGTCGTAGGACATAATATGACCCCTTAGGACACCATAGGACCCATAACGACCCAATATTGTGTCTTAAGGGGTCATGTGGTGTCCTAAGGGATCGTAGGACACCATATGACCCCTATGGACACCATAGGACCCCTTATGACCCCATATGGTGTCTTTAGGGGTCATATGGTGTCTTAAGGGGTCGTAGGACACCATATGATCCCTATGGACACCATAGGACCCCTTATGACACCATATGGTGTTGGTAGGGGTCATATGGTGTCCATAGGGGTCATAAGGGGTCATGGGACACCATATGACCCGTAAGAACAACATACGACCCCTTATGAAACCATATGGTATTGTTAGGGGTCATATGGTGTCCTAAGGGTTCATATTGTGTCCTGGACCCCTTAGGACACCATATGACCCATTAAGACACCAAATTGTGTCATTATGGGTCATATTGTGTCATATGACCCCTTTAAGACATCATATGACCCCTTAGGACACCATATGACCCCTTAAGACACCAAATATGACCCCTTTAAGACATCATATGAGCCCTTAGGACACAATATGACCCCTTATGATAACATATTGGGTCGCTTTGGGTCCTATGGTGTCCTAAGGGGTCATATTGTGTCCTACGACCCCTTAGGACACCATATGACCCATAACAACACAATTTGGTGTCTTAAGGGGTCATCTGGTGTCCTAGGACACCATATGACCCCTAACGACACCATATGGTGTCATAAGGGGTCATATGTTGTCCTTAGGGGTCATATCGGATGCAATAGGATATCGGATTTCCACAAAATCACGCAGCCCGTGGGTTAAAAATAATTCATGGGCTGTCACAATCGAAATATATTGTCTCAGAAAATTGGATATCTGATTTTTATACTTAAATTATTTTAAAATAATATTATATTATATAATATAATAATATATTATATAATATGTATTATATAATATATAATATTATATTAATATATTATATTATGTAATAATATATTATATAATATATTAATATAATATTATATATTATATAATATATTATTATATTATAATATAATATTATATAATATATATAATATATTATATTATATAATTATATAATATATTATTTGTTTATTTATTTTAAAAGGTGGCAGTGCCACTTAATATATTTTATTTATATAAAAACTGATTCAAAGAGCTCCCAGAGAAAAGAACCAGTAAGAAAAACTCTAATCCTTGCTCTACAATACATAGAAAGGTTGTGAGATTTAAATCTCAAATATGGTAAAAAAATACAGTATCTTATAATATCCAGAATACCAAGTACCACAAAACATCCCCCAATATTGAGTGCTTTCTGGAATATATTGAACAAGGTGCAGTCCGAACCAAAACATCACGAGAGTTGTACACATTTACATAGCAATCCACAATCTGTCTCACTTATGCATTTATCCAACTTACAATCCAGCATGCTTCTCAAATCGACATCCATTCACAACATACAGATACAGCAGAACCACAGGACCCTGCACTTATAATACCACACATACTAATTTATATCATTATGAAAAAGACCACTGCATAGCTATATGTAATATTATCCTGTACCCATATCCTCCAAAATTTTCCCCTTGAGAATTGGATAAGAATTGAAATCACAATTCGGACCCATCATATTAAGTTCCTCCTTGGAACTTCCCATATTTGCTAAATGATCTGCAAGCCAGTTCCCTTCTCTATACACATGTGAAATAGTAAATTTTGTAAATGTATCAATTAGTGTCCGTGCTTGTTCAAGTAAATATCTTATCTGCCAATTATCAATATCTCTTCATGCAAGCGTTGATAATAATAATAGTTGAATCGCCTTCAATGTGAATATAAGAGATGTTCAGTTTTTTTACTAGTAGAATGCCTTCAAGTAAAGCATATGCCTCTACAAATTTGTTAGTACCTAGTGGAATAAAAGCAGATTTCAAAGCAAAAACATATCCTGTGTGATCCCTTATGCATACTCCTATCCCTGCATCACCCGGGTTCCCTTTAGAGGAGCCGTCAAAATTTAATTTGAAATGCATTGAATCCGGAGGACACCATTTCACTTTATTTCTATCAATTTTACTAGTTCTCACTCTCAGAAGACAAGGTGATACAGGAATAGAGATTCCCTTCCAGCAATTAATAACTTGACCATCCCAAGAATTAAATTCCCTATTTGAATTGAACTAATTTGAAACATGAGCATTAACCAGTTCTGATACTAGTTTTTCAATATAATTGAAAACATCAGAAAGAGGAGATGTTTGCTTTCTAAAAATACGCTTATTTCTTTCCCACCAAAGTGACCATACTACTATGGATGGGATCACTTTCCAAATACATGCAAAAAGAGAGGATGAGTATAAGACTGGCCATGACTAGAACAAATCCCATACATTATTTGGAAGAGGGGTGCTAAAGGAAATCTTATCAAGCACAAACATCCAACAATAGTGAGCAAAATCACATTGGAGGAGGAGATGATCTAGCATTTCACTGTGTTCACCACAAAGTACACAAGCAAATGGTTGTGCTATATTCAATTTAACAAGTCTCTCATTGGTAAGTATTCTCTTATGTAGAGCAAGCCAAGCCAACATCCCTGACTTGGGAATAACACTGTTGTTCCAATAGAAATTGTAGGCTCTTTGCGAATAGGATTGAGAAGACATCTGATGAATTGCCTTATACCCTTCCTTGATAGAGTACTTTCCATTATTCACAGGGCACCATATCAATTTGTCCAAACCATTAGAGATAAATATAATGCGGTTCTTGAGAATCAAAGAAAATTTTACCTTTTCACCCGAGGAGATTGGGAGTAGAGTTGGCTTCTTCCAAATGACACGATTTGAAGGCTTCTCAAGATCATCTATGTAATCATAAAGGTGAGAACCCCAATGAGCAGTAAATATAGGGATCACATCTACTAGGCATTCCTCAAGATTAAGAGGGGGGAGACCACTCCATGAATCATGCCAAAAGTTGACTTCTTTGCCACTATGTACTTGCCACAATAAGTATCTAGTAATCACATTCCTAGAGTCCATCATGAAGTTCCAAACTGCAGACCCTGATGGAGGATCAAGGATAGTAAATATATGTGAAGGGGTAGGAGTATCTAAATACTTTTCTTGCATAATTTGACACCACAAAGCATTTGGTTTTTCATATATATTCCAAACTAGCTTTCCCCCAAAGGCCTTATTCCTTTTTGAAAGATTGTGCAGACCCACCCCGCCCATAGATTTTCTTGGAGCCATTTTGTTGAGAGACACAAGCGAGATCTTTTTATCTTCTGAAAGATTACCTTTCCAAATAAAATTCCAAATAATTTTCTCAATATGAGAGACAGTAGATTTCGGGGCTTGAAGGACTGAAATGTAGTAGTTTGGAATTGTAGCAAGAACAGTTTTGACAAGAAGGATTTTGCCTGACAAAGATAACCATCTATCTTTCCTATTATATAATATATTATTACATTATATATATTATATAATATTATATTATATAATATATAATATAATATTATATAATATAATAATATAATATAGAATATAATATATTATATATTATTATATTATATAATATATTACTATATTATTATATTATATAATATATTATTATATTATATAATATATAATGTAATATAATGTAATATTATATATTACATAATATGTAATATATATTATTACATTATATATTATATAATATATTTTTTAATTAATTTAAAATTACAAATAAAAATCGGATATCCGATATTATCGGATATTCGATATCCAATTTGCTTAGGTAATTACCATGCCAAGGTGTACTGACACCCAGGCCAAGCAAAAAGTCAACATGGATTTTCGCGTTTTTAGGCGAGAGGAGAAGGCTATTTTTTTCACATCACCACTTTTTGGCCCCCCATGATCCTGCACTAATGCTAAAGGGGAACTTAATTAATTAAATAAATATCTTTTAATTAATCAAGTAAAGACCCGATTACTCTAACACCCCCCCCCCCTTAAGCTAGACTTAGGGAGAAGCTAAAACCTAGAACAACTACTGAAAGCAGGAAAATGGGGCTCGACAACAAGGCCTGATCAGGTACCCAAATACAAGGAAATCTTTATGAAACGGAGAAAAAGGAGAAAACCCAGTGGGAAAAAACTCCTCTCCAAAAAAAGATAAAAGAACATGCTGAAAGAAATATGAAGGCCGGCCTCATAAAGACCCCCCAAGGACAACTTCCTTCACCCCAAGCATAGAGCGCAACTGAAGATAGCGCGGCGATGCAAAATATTTCATGAAGATGTCTGCAACCTGCTCGACAGTGGGAATGTAGTCCAAAATGAGAGAACCATCCTGAATCAACTGGTGGATGAAATGCATGTGAAGCTCAGCTTTGTCCGCTGATGCTCCACCGGGTTGTGAGAAATATGAATAGCACTTTGATTGTCACACCAAAGAATAGTGGGACTGTCAAGAGGAAAACCAAACTCAGTCATCAATTGTCGAAGCCATAAGATCTCCTGACTTGCGAGCACAGCAGCTCGATACTCAGCCTTTGTAGATGATAATGCATGAGCAATCTGCTTCTTGCAAGACCATAAGATAGGACCAGAGCCAAGACAGAAAACAAAGCCAGAAGTAGACTTCCGATCATTGACATCACCAGCCCAATTTGAGTTAGTGTAGCCAACAATGTGAGGTTCCCTTGATGTGTAGTGAATGCCATGAGAAATAGAGCCCCGAATGTACCGCAAAATACGTTTGGCAGCTTTCCAATGACTCTCATGAGGATCATGGGAGAATCAAGAGACAAGGCCAACCACAAAGGAAAGGTCAAGATGAGTGTGTGTCAGGTACAACAAACTGCCAACCAACTACCTGTAAAGTGTAGAATCTACTAAAGGAGTGGAGCAAGTAGTAATCAAAACAACCCCTGACTGAAAAGGAGTGGGGGCAAACTTGCAATCAAGCATGCCAAAGTGTTAAAGAATGTCAAGAGCATACTTCTGCTGGTAAATGGAGATCGCATCAGAAGACAGAATCACCTGAAGACCAAGAAAATAGTGCAGAAGATCGAGATCTGTCATCTCAAACTAGTCCATCAAAGCTCGTTGAACATGTTGAATCATAGAGGATGAGCTACCTGTGATGAGGAGATCATCAACATATAGCACAAGAATCAGGATCTCACCCTCAAGATGTTGAATGTACACTGTGTGATTGGAATGACAATGTGTGAAACCAGTAGAGAGCAAGAAAGAGTCCATCTTCTCATACCAAGCCTGAGGGGCCTGTTTGAGAACATACAATGAACACCAAAGTCTGCAAACCAAAGAATTATCCTGCACAAATCATTGAGGCTAATCCATATAGATTTCCTCCTATAGATCTCCATGCAAGAAATCACTCTTCACATCCATTTGAAAAATGGGCCATCCCCTAGAAGCTGCAGGGGATAGTACAAAGTGAATAGAGTTCATCTTGGCGACAAGGGCAAATGTCTCAGAGTAAGCAATACCCTCAACCTGTGAGAAACCCTTCGCAACAAGATGTGCTTTGTACTTATCAATCGAACCATCAACAACATACTTGGTGCGATACAACCATCGACACCGCCCTTAGGAAGAGGACAAAGATCCCAAGTATGATTCGTCATCAAAGAAGAATACTCCTCCATAGCACAATCCCACTCAGAGTGTCTTGTTGCCTCTGAAAAATTATGAGGATCAGTGGAAATGGCATGACTCAAAAGACTAGAACCCAAAGTATGAGAACAAGTGCGATGAGTATCTGAAGGATCACCGGCCATAGATCTTGTCACCTCAATAGTAAAGACAGCCCACTTGGGCATCTAAGGTGGAGCAGGTGGAGGTGGAGATGGTGGGTCATCAGCAGCATCATCAGAATTATCCTCAAAATGATCCTGAAGAGATGCAGTGGGAGGAGTAGGTAGAGGGGTAGACACTGGAGATAGGGTATCCACTATGGGAGGGCGCTCATCAAACTGAACATCTCGTTCAAACAGAACCTCTCTAGAATCAGGATCAAACAACTTGTACACCTTAACATCCTCACAGTAGCCAACAAAAATGAGGGGTCGGCTCTTCCACTCCATTTCTCTCCTCTAAGCATCAGGAATAAATGCCCATACCTCACTTCCAAATACTCGGAAAAAATAAACATCAAGCTTGTCATGAGACCAAGCCTCCTCAGGAGTCATATGTCGAACCACCTTGTGAGGCATCCGATTTTGAATGTAATTGGCACAACTAACTACCTCAGCCCAAAAAGATGAATCCATTGACCTGGACTGAATCATACAATTCACCATCTCTCGTAAAGTCTTGTTCTTTCTCTCAGCGACACCATTCTGCTAAGGGGTGTAGGGAACAGTAAACTGATGTTGTAAACCATGCTCAGTGCAAAAATCTCTAAAGGCCTGATTCACATAATCCCCCCCATTATCTGTACATATTCATTGAATAGAACAACCAGACTGCTTCTCTACAAATGTCTTGAAGATTCAAAATGAATCAAACACATCAGACTTGTACTTAAGAAAGGACACCCATGTGCGTCTGGAGAAGTCATCAATAAATGTGAGTACATACTTGGCCCCAGAAAAAGGAGTAAGGAATGGCATGAGGTCACTGTGAATCAACTCCAAAGGTTCCAAAGCATGAGGGGCTCTTCCCTTCATAAAGGGATCCCTATGATGCTTGCCAAGCACACAACAATGACAAACACCATCAGTGCAGGAGATCTGTGGGAGCCCAAGAACAAGTGCCTGTGTACTCATCTGTTGAAGATATCTGTAATTGGCATCGCCCAAGCACTCATGCCAAAGCTTACTCACTGAATCTGCATGTGCTATAAGAGATGAACCTATACCCACAGAGGGCTCAAATCTATCAAACCTGTAAAGACGAGATGCAGCATCAACACTCCCAGTAGCCACAACCAAATCAGAGTCATGGAGGTCTCGAATAACCACATCATGTGGTGAGAACTCAACTGTCTTACCAGAGCCAAAATGGCAAATCTGATAAATAGATAGGAGGTTCATCAAGATATCAGGTACAACCAAAACATCCTGTAGAGTACCCCCATCTAAAGAGACAGAACCTGAACCCAAAACTGAAAGTTGAACAAAGTCACCCACTGCAATCTGTGAAGTACCAAAAGAGGCAAGAGAAGTAACCAACTGCTGAGTGTGATTCATATGGTGAGAAGCACCAAAATCTAAAATCCAAGTGGACCCATAGGTTGAAGCTCGAGCAGTGAGAGCATGACCTTTCCTTGTGGAAGGAGAAGATGCCTGAGGTAAGGAGATGTGATGTTGCTGCATGGCTTCCTCTAAACCCTCTAATCGTTTCCAACACCTGGAAACTCGATGTCCTTCCTTGCCATAAAAACTACAAGTATCTCCTGATTTCTTCTTAGTCTTGGAGGAAGACTCACCAGACTGTGAAGATTTCCCTTGTTTCGGATTAAGTGGTGGTTTAGAATCAGACTTAGGAGGTGGCTTGGAGGAATGCTCACTGCTTGCAGAATTCTTCTTTGGCTTTGGTTTCTACTTTTGCTTCTCCTTAGATGACTAAGTAACCAATCCTTTGTTCTTGAACCCTAAGAGCATGTCCAGCTGAGAAAGGTGAGACTGCTCACAAGACAAACGCTCACAAAACACATCAAAGGTAGGCATGGTAAAATGAGCACCTAATCCATCCATAGTGGAGTAGAAAGTAGAGGCAAAAAACTAAAAAGGACCCTGAAGCTTTGAAAGGATCAAGTGAATACACTTTGGGTCTGTCTTGGTATTTCCACACCCCTGGAGAACAGATTTGGTAGTCTTGAATTTGTTCAAAAAATCCTCAATGGTGGGAAAGGAATTAGGTAACAAGGAAACCAACTCTGCCTCAATATGTAATTCCTATATCTCATTAACTCTCTTGAAGATAGTCTCAAACTTCAACCACATATCTCAAGGAGTGAGCAAAGCATCAAGGTGAAACAAAAGACTGTCGGAAACATGTAATGAGAGAAAACCCATGGCCTCATTCATCTTGTTTCAGTGTTGAAGAATCTCAAAAGGATGCTACAAAAAAGGTTGAACCTCATCCAAACAAGACCACAACCCTCGTGCCCTAAGAAGCCTCGTGATGCGAGGCTTCTAGGTGTGATAGTTGTGTGATGTCAACAACTCAATTGAAGAGTCTTCCATGAAACTCTGCACATGTACCTGCTTGTGTTTTTATTATTATGTGATCTTTCAAAATAAACACAAGATGCAAAAGGGTTTGTTTGTTTTGAGAGTTTTGGTGTTTTAGATTTCTGATATAAATGATAGAAAATGAGAAAAAAGCACCCCCTTACCACAAGAGATAAACCCAAACCCTAGTACATACTGGTGAGAATGAAGGAGTGCATAAGCAAAAAAACTTCAAACTGAAATCTCATGTACCTGATGAAACATTTGAGAAACAAGATTACATATCTAAATAGAGCATGCTAAGAGCTTTCTAGTGCCTATTTGTTTTTGAAAAAATGACTTCGTATGCTCATTCTATGGCCCCGAAAGTGCAAAAAAGTGAGCCCACTTTGACTGGAATAAAGTAAAGTCAAATAGAAAAATTGAAAAAAAATTCTAATACCATGAGCTCCGGCTTGGAACCAGCTTTCTGACGCCTATTCATTTTCAAAAAAATGACTCTGTATGCTCAAGATAGGAAGAAAATACCAACCCACCCTACAAAGGCAAGAGAGAGGGCACACGGAGGCTGTCTGGTGGCAGGGTTGGGCGGAGGTGGCCTGGGGGTGGCACTCCAGTGGCGGAGTAGTGGAGTGGCGGAGCGGGCGGCGGTCAGGCGGTGCAGGGGGCGGCAGCCAGGAAGTGGCACCAAGCGGGGTTTTCCAACGAGCGGGGTGTTCCAGCGGGCAGGTGGAGGCCGACGATGTGCGGTACAAGCCTGCTTCAAGGCCAGGGGCCCCACGGTACCCTATGTACCGTGGGCTGTAACCCCAAAAAAAAATTGTTTTTTTTTTTAACTTTTGCAAAATTTTTTGAATGATGTTTTTAAAAAAACAAAAAAAACAAATTTCGGCCCGCATGTCATAAAAAGGCAAAAATTTGATTTTTTGAAAAACCAATTCTCGAACTGCATGCCAAGGTCGTAGGACCTGGTACAGAACAAACAAATACCACCCCAGAGGCTCAGATTTCGAAAGTGATCAAGCTTTATATGACCATGGGGGTTTTTGGGCCTTCCGAGCACGATGGTGAGGTTCATTTAGGCCCAAAGTGCTCAGAAATAAAGGCCTATCCCTAGGTGCACAAAAAAACTTCTGAAACCCCAGATCTGCTTCCAATGTAAAAAAAAATCAAAACAAGAAGAGGTAGCTGGAGATCTAAAGCTCTGATACCATGTGAGAGTTGATAAATACAACACTATAGGAGACCAAATGATCTACACGCTGAATAAACCTATTACAAGGAGAAACAAGGAAGCAATAGAGAAAGAACATAAACACAGGAAATGCTCAAGAATATGAGAGCTCTGTATTCACAAAAATGTGTAATATAATATCATACAAAAGAAAAGAATTCAACCTCTAATAGGTCAAAAAACCCTAAAAGGGAAAACCCTAGGCTTGCACATAATAATTAATAAAAGAATTAATTATTATGCACCTAATGCTAGCTTAAGTGTAAAAGAGATAAAAGGGAACTTAATTAATTAAACAAATGTCGTTTAATTAATCAAGTAAAGACCCGATTACTCTAACAAGCTTCCCACCATGGTTTTTCCCTTTCCAGGTTTTCCACGTACAAATCATGGTGTTATGTGGTATGGTTTATTTACATTGATTATCTGGTTAATTATTAAGTTGTATTGTTTACCAGTATCTGTTCCTACCGACATCTGTCTGTTCTTTACCGGTACTTGATTAGTTTAAGGTTGTATTGTGGATTAAAAGTTATAATCTGTTAACATCTGATTCAACCCCCCCCCTCTCAATTGTTCACCGGTTATCCTAACAATTGGTATCAGAGCTTTGGTCCTCTTTTGTAGAAGCTTAATCACTTGAGGTAGATCCTATGGAAACTAACACTTCTAATCCACCGACAACTATTTTCAGAAGAGAAATCCCTAAGCTTGATGAAACAAATTATGGGATATGGAAAATTTGAATGGAGACTCATCTTATATGTCTTGGAAAGGATATTTGGGAGATCATTGAGAAAGGATACACACCTTATGATCTGGAATCTGGCAATCCTGCTCCTGTAGACCTAGATAAGAATATTGAAAATGATTACAGAGCTAGAGAAGCCCTCTTGTGTGCACTTACTGATCATCAAATCATGGGATTGACTGACAAATCATCGGCTAAGGTTATATGGGACAAATTGCAAACTCTGAATGAAGGTGAACCTACTGTCAAAATTGCTAAACTTGATGGTTACCGGGTAAGATATGCAAACTTGAAGATGGAAGATAATGAAAGAATTGTTGTGTTTATGGAAAGAGTAAATGAGATTGTTATGGGAATTCAACGTTGTGCAGGATTTCTAAGTCAAGATGAAATAGTCTTGAGAGCTCTTCCACCAACTTACAAGATGAAGGCAACTGCAATTAATGAGTTGAGAACAATGGTACACACTTCATCCAATAGAGATATTCTGATTGGGAAATTATCTGCTTTTGAGCTTGAAAAATTTGGATCTTCTGGAGTTGTAAAGTTTGAACCTTCTTTTCATGTATCATCATCAACATTTACTAGCAAGAGTGATTGGAGAGCCCTATATGCAAAAGAACTGGAAGACATGAGGAAACAAGATGAAGAGCTTGAGAAACTTGAAGCCTTATTTGCTAGAAGAGTACCTAAAGGTCCAACTGGAATTAAGTATGAAGGAAAAGCACCTTTTAAATATTTTTCATGTAATAAGATTGGTTATTTTGCATCTAGATGTCCTGAAAGGAATGCAAGGTTTGAGGAAAGAGTTAAGAAAACTTTTAATCCTAACCCAAATAGATATAGATTCAAGAAAAGAAAACAATGCTACATAGAAGATGAGGAAGGAGTAACTGATGACTCTAGAGATTAACTGGCAGAAGACTTTGCTAGTGGATCTAGAAATAATAAGGAATGGGTGTTCTATGCTTTGAAGGAAGATGAACCAAAACCGGCTATCAAAAATAAAGAAAAGGTCCTGGCAGCAAAAGTTGAAGATAAGGATGAATGGGTAATTGATAGTGGATTCTCACATCATATGATTGGAGATAAAAGGAAATTTTTGTCCCTGCAAGAATACAATGGTGGTGAAGTCAAATTTGGAGATGACAAGGCATCTATGATCTAAGGTAGAGGTATTGTTTCTTTGAATGGCAAGCATAACACTGATAATGTCTATTATGTAGAAGGTTTAAGGCATAATCTTTTTAGTGTTGGTCAATTAGTTGATACAATTTTTCAACTTCAGTTTAAAGATAGAAAATGCAAAATCATTAACAAGACTGGTTTGGAAATTGCAATCGGTATTCAGACATGAAGTAATATTTTTCACTTGAGCACTAGTAATAAGACATGTTTGATTACTCATATTGATGAGAGTTGGCTATGGCATAAGAGGTTGTGTCATGTTAATTTTAATTGCATTGTTAAGATCAGTTCAACTAAGGTAGTTAGAGATATTTCTAAGATTATGAAGCCTCATAATCCGGTATGTAAGGAATGTCAATTGGGTAGGTCAAAAGTTATTTTAAGAGCATACATGATAAATCTAATGATGTACTTGATTTGATTCACACTGACTTATGTGAACCAGCAAGGACTAGAAGCTTTCAAGGTGATAGGTATTTCATGTTGATTATTGATGACTATCCTAGAATGATGTGGGTGACTTTTCTGAGGGAGAAGTCTGAAGCTTTTGAGAAATTCAAGATCTTTAAAGCAAAGGTTGAAACAGAAACTGAATTGAAAATCAAATGTCTGAGATCAAATAATGGCTATGAATTCACTTCTCACGAATTTAATAGTTATTGTGAGACAAATGGAATCAGGAGACAACTATCTGCACCTAGGACTCCTCAGCAAAATGGAGTAGTTGAAAGGAAGAACAAAACCATTTTGGATGCAGCTAGATCTATGATGATGGAAGCCAAATTGCCTCATATCTACTAGAGAGAAGAAATGAGTACAACAATCTACACATTGAACATAGTTCACATCAAAGGTGAAACTGGTAAGACCCCTTATGAATTATGGTTTGCACATACACCTATTGTTAAATATTTCAAAATTTTTCGAAGTAAATGCTATATCAAAAGAGATGATTCAATTGGAAAGTTTGATCCTAGATGTGATGAAGGGATATTTCTTGGTTATTCAATTCAGAGCAAAGCATATAGATGTTATAACAAAAGATTTCAGAAAATTGTGGAAAGTGCTAATGTGAAAGTGGATGAACAGTACAAAAATCATCCTATATCATATGATAGGGAATCGACAGTGGAAATGATCATAACTGGACCGATAATGCCTCAACCAGTACAGGAAGCTAAGATAGTCACACCAGCAAATATCAGAACATTCAACTATGACTGATGATCAGATTAGTGAACCTGAAGTACAAAGGAATATTTTTCGGCGAGACCAAAGGGGTTGGCATAAACTTCTAGGCAGGCGTGAAGATCGGACGGTGTACTTCATTCCAGCACTACAATCACTGTATATGGAGGCATAGAAATTTGGAAAGGAGCCTATGGTATGTAGTGTTGTTTAAAGGGCAGCATAGCCTTGGTGTCAGGGATGATGAGAGGACTTGATGTTAAATCTCATATGATTCCACAAGATTTCTGACTGAAATCTCACATCATCACATGGTTTTGTACATCTCCATAAATACAAAATATGGTGAATGACATATGTAATCCACTACATAAAGGAGGACCACAGTCCCAGACATGAAACCAAGTGTTTGAACATGAGTTTAAAATCATCGTAGCGGCCACGTTTAACTGGCATTTTCATTGGAAGATATGAAGAAATAGTTGGTGGGGCAGATGACAATAATAGAGGAGTGTGTGTTGGAATCTACGTCAACATCTGCTCTCTCTGCATAGGGAGTCGAGGAGACATTGGCATTGACCCAGACTCTTAGTCTTCTTGCCATACAGAGTCAAGGAGACATTGACATTGACCCAGGCTCTCAAAACCTATCGAGTGCCATACAGACTCTCAAGGATGCATTGCCATTTACCCAGACTCCATTTCATAATTTGGAGGCATTGCCATTTACCCAGACTCCATTGCCAGCAAGTACAAAGGAAGATTTTCTAGCAAGACTAAAAGGGTTGGCATAAACTTCTAGGCAGGCGTGAAGATCGAGCGATGTACTTCATTTGGCACTGCAGTCACCGTATACAGAGGCATAGAAATTGGGAAGTAGGGGCCTATGCTATGTAGTGTTGTTTAAAGGGCAGCATAGCCTTGGTGTCAGGGATGATGAGAGGACTTGATGTTAAATCTCATATGATTCCACAAGATTTTTGACTAAAATCTCACATCATCACATGGTTTTGTACACAAGAAATATTTTTTTCTGAGGAGATCGTGCAGTCCTATTATTACACTGAAGGCATCTCTTATTTAAGATGCACAAGTTGATTTTCAAAATTAGCGGTTCAAATTTCATTGAAACTGATGCAAGACGATTGCAGCTATTTAGTCTATTGATTTTACCTCATTGACTTTACGGTCTTTGAGATGAATGAGCTATTTTTTCCTCCATAATGCATAGGTATGCAAATTGCATTCAACCCAATAGTACTATTGACAACAGACTATACAGATTTTTTCTAGCCATTATTTTACCTCGTTATTTCCACCCCACAACGAAAAGAGAGTAATCTATTAGAGCGCATCCATGAATATCCTGCAATTCATACATAGCAAGATGATAAAAACATCATAGATGTCAAAGTTTTTATGTTGCTTTTTACTTTGTAGATTTTTGCTTTATATAGGTCAATTTTTTTCGTTCACCGTCATTTTTCATTTTTCCATGTAGGCCTAGAATTTGACAGTCAATTTGGCCGTTTTTCACTTTTAGATCGTATATGACAACTCAATTTTTTTTTGAACCGTATGCATTGACATGTTCTTTTTTTCTAAAACTGTACATATGACAATTACAATTATTACTAAACCATAATAAATTATAATAGATAATATATATTATATAATATTTTAATTCATTATATATATATATATATATATATATATATATATTTTAGAATGTTTATTATAAAAATACAAATTTATTTAGAATATTTTAAAATAGTAGAATATAATAGTTTCTATTTTTTAGAAACTTAATCAATTTCTAATTTAAGATTTTTAATAAGATTGTGTTAAATTGAAACTTCTTATAATTGAAATGATATAATATAATTGTTTATAATTTTTAAAATAGTTTCTATTTCTTAATCAATTTTATTTTTTATAAGATTGTCTTAAATATAAATTTAGAAACTTGTTATAATATATATTCATATGATATTTAAGATATTGACATGTGTTTATAATAAATTAGTAATTATCAATTGATTATCATCTAATATTAATATACATTAACTTGGGATCTTAGAATATTTATTATAAATATGTATTAATTTAGAATTTAAAAATATGATATAATCGTAAACAAAGATTTTGAGTGTGGATTTAGAAATTTATATAGTAAATTACGAAAAAGTACAAGTAATTTTTTTTTTTGAATAAAATGGCTAGAAAATTTTGGGGATACTTTTTTTGACAATTAATATTTTTCTTAAAACATCAAATGAAAGGTATTGAAATGACCAAATTCTTCCATGTGTAATGTGGAAATGGCAGTAGCTTTTTTGAGAGCTTAACATTGGCTTCTATGAAAGCAACAAGCCTCAATTACTTATTGGTATAGATGGAATTGCATGCATTTATGTCTAGTTGACTTTCCAAATTGGAGGTTTTTTAATTTTTCCTTTTTCATTTTGTGTTCATGAGATTTTATTCATAATCGAGCCAACATATAAATTTGCTCAAGTAATCCAACAAATTCCCAAAAAATCGTGAACAAGGGGCCTCCATACTTGTGTAGTAGATGTGGCATAACGTGATTGGTTGGTTCTTACAACTAGGCATACATTTCATTCAATTATGGGTATTAAAGTTACAATTATTAGTGCAATTTTGTCAAAAAAAAAGAACATTAAATCAATAAATATGGGTATTAAATCAACTATTTTTATCACAACAAAAATTTACTAAAAATATAATTAAGATATATTAAATATTATATATATATATATAAGTAATAAATAAAATAATTAAAAAATAAATAAGTATTTAATAAATAAAAGAATATTAATTAAAATATATTTAAATATATAAAATAATATAATTAAAAAGTAAATAAACAAAATATTTTAAAAAAATATTGAATATAATATATTTAAATTATAAATAAAAAAAATTATAGGGACTCGCACTGGTTCGCCAGCATGCTGCGGGGTCCCCCACCTTTCCCTAGGAAACTGCAATCTCTGGGCCCATTAAAAAAATAGCAGCCGTAATTAAAAAGCCAGTGCCCTGTGGGGATGGGGAACTAGAAAAATTTGTACGTTACTAACGAGGGCACATTTTGTTGGGCATTGCAGATCGTATACGAATTAGATGCAGTAGAGCTTAGGCTATGCAGCGCTATTTAAAAGGTTTCATAGGGGAAGAGCACCACTAGGGGAAAGGACCCAGTAGTTGTGCACCCTAACTTCGCGCTTCTCAAAATCCTACTTGGAAATTTCAAATCACTCCGATTTTTTTATAGCAGCTTACTTGACAAGTCCCCTGCTTATAACTAAGGTTTCAAGGCCACATCATCAAAAATGATGCCACATCAACATGCTTTTTGCCAAGGTGTCCAAAACAGCCCCCCCAAAAAGTGAGACCAATAGGCGTGCAAAAGAGACCCCAATAGTTGTGCAGCTGATGTGGCATCACCTGATTGGTTACTTTTTACAATATTGGTACATTTCTTAACAACTGTTGGTACATTTCCTAACAAAAATTGATATTTTTTGTTTCAAACAATAGGTTTTATTTGTTCAATTTTTGGAACAAAAGGTATCAACAACCCTCACAACAATTGGAACATGCTCAACTACTGGGTCCTTCCCCCTAGTTGAGCATGTATGAATTGTTGTGAGGGTTGTTGATACCTTTTGTTCCAAAAATAGTATAAATAAAAATTATTGTTTGAAACATAATTTATCATTTTTTGTGTGTTTATATATTAAGAATTACAATATATTGTACCAATAGTTACGACTTTAAAGTTGTTATTACTATGAAATGTCCCAATTGCTGTAAAAAGCAACCAATCATGTGATGCCACATCAGCGCCACAAGAATAGGGGCCTCTTTTGCACATCTTTTGGTCTCACTTTGTTTTGGGCTGTTTTGGACACCTTGGCAAAAGCATGCTGATGTGGCACCATACTTGATGATGTGGCCTTGAAACCTTAGTTATATGCATGGGATCTGTCAAGTAAGCTGCTGTAAAAAATTGGGAGTGATTTGAAATTTCCACATAAGATTTTGAAAAGCGCGAAGTTAGGGTGCACAACCACTGGGTCCTCTCCCCTGATCAATGCCTGTGCAACCTGCCCCTCAGACGGCTAAACACAGTATGTTTGTAGGACATAAAAGTTAGCCACATATTACATACCATTGATCATTTTTTATATGACTGAGATTTTCCAAGTCATCAATAACAAGATGTACAACTAAGCTGTTTTGGAGCCTTCAGTCTATCCACTCCTTCCCATAAAAGCACAAAATAAATCAATGCGTGTAGTAAATATATCTAGAGAGGGGCATACAACGTAAGTCAGGCTTGAAGTTCACATTGACGCAACGCATAATTCCGAATCTAGCATAAATATGGATTCCATTAAAATGATTCTTATTTATACCATGTCACAGAAGGAGGAAATTCAAGGAGTCGATCTTCACCATCTAAAATAAAATTGAATACAGTGAAGCGCAGTGGTAATTGGCAGTTCTGATGTCAAAATCTAATCGAGATGATTTTGTGTTGTTTTATGATTATTCCGCTGAAGAAGTTTCCTGTCCAAGATGTAACATATACAGTCACTCCAAATTACGTATGGATTCCACTTGAATGGCTATGTCGTGCTAGTTTCAAAACTATTCGTGCTATTGACTCTTTTGAAAAAATTACAGTTGTAATTTTTGTGATCAATGGTCTGTAATGCACCGGTAACTGTGTGTTAGTTGACTTGACACTTGACAATTTTTTTCACACATGCATAAAATTTGTAATTGTGGATCATTTACAAATGTATTGCATAATAGACACAATGCAACTCACTTGACGTATTAAAGGTTTGTTAACATAGAACATGATCAAATATAACCTACAATTTACTTCACATTCTTTAGAATTGTAAACAAGTATCACAATCAAATGTAACCCATAATTGGCACATAACAATTCACTTCACATGCTTAACATTTGTAATTGTAGATTGTAGTAAAATGTAATGCATAATCGACGTATTGCAACTCACTTAACATATTTGAGAGTTCTCAATATGGAACATGGTCAAATATAACCCATCATCAATGAATACAACTTTTGTCACATTCTAAAGTTGTTAAATGTCAAATATGGCTAAATTAGTACCATACACTATGCTCCATTGTCTTGAAATTTATAAGTTTAGATCATATGATAAAATACACT
Source organism: Cryptomeria japonica (assembly GCF_030272615.1). NCBI lineage: Eukaryota > Viridiplantae > Streptophyta > Pinopsida > Cupressales > Cupressaceae > Cryptomeria > Cryptomeria japonica. Next base: position 40,466,742 of record NC_081408.1, on the reverse strand, counting down.
CCATAATTAATACACTACAACTCATCCTACATTCCTAAGATTTATAAGCACAACTTACAATCAAATGTAACCCATAATTGGTATCAAAACTTACCCCAAAATTTCAATCAATAAAAGAGCCTATTAATTCATATTAACTATTGCATACATGTTTTTAAATCTATTTTAGCCACAAATTACAGACATTAAGGAAGATAAGGGAAGAAAGAACAAGACATTCTCTTCTTTCCATAAGAATTGTTTACTTAGTCATGATGAAGGAGATTTTAATAGGAAGGAAAAGACTAACTTTCTTTCCAATTTAGTACTATAGCGATTCATTTTACATTAACTAATAAATGATGACAACATATGAAAAAAAATATAGATAGAACAAGAGTAAGATTATGTATGAGCAATAATAAATGTAAAAAGACAAAGATTAATAAGCTAAACCTAGCCAGAAATACATATGAAATGCAACCAGAGTATATATATATATATATTTGAATCTAAAACTACATAGAAATTGGCTCCATTAAAACACAATCTCTCTCTCTCTCTCTCTCTCTCTCTCTCTCTCTCCATATCATTCTACAACTTCATCTCTATCTTCCTCTCTATCTCTATCTCGTAGCTATGTCTCCTTACTCCTCTCTATCCCTCTCACTTTCCTCCCCTCTATTTATCCCTCTTTTTATCCCACTCTCTCCCCCTCTCCCTATTTCAAACATAACAAAACCATGTATTAGTAATGAAACCTCCTTTACTAAATAAATATATGCAAAAATAAACCAAAATTGTTCCTAATTAATCTTCAACTCATATTCAGCGTACCAATTGCACACCAAGGTGCAACTGCTAGTTAGTTAAAATTTGGTAACATTGATAAGCTATATATTTATTTTTTGTTATATAATTCTTTATTTTAAAAGTTTGTTTATTTCATGATTTAATTGAAATTTTAATTTATTTGTAAAGACAAGTATTGATTCTATTCTTTAAATGATTTCTTATTTTATTGATAGGAGAATTTTATTAAGGTTAATGAATGATCTAATTTTAATCATGACAAATATGTAAATAAGCGTGATCTTTCTTTATTGGATTGTTACTCTTTCAAGAGCTCATCAAGGATACTTCTCGTACATAACTAAATAACTATCTTCATAACTAGTTACTTAGAGCATCATTTGGTATATACATTCTTCATGACATTAATACTATGATTGTACCATTTTCTTCTTTATGTTATGAATCTTCTTCCCTATCTACACACTCCCCCTCTTTCACTTTCCCTTCATCCCCTCATTTTAAGGTAGACCTCCCTCTTATGTCACTGTAGACACCTAAAATTATCATGTACTAATTAAATAAATATTTTATTTATTTAATTATTTTATCCTAAGTCTTCTATTAATTAAATATATTTTTATTTATTTAATTAATTCATATATCCTCTTCTAGCCTTTCCCTATTACAATAAATATTTTTTATTTATTTAAAATATCCTTTCCCTAAATTAAATAAATATTTTATTTATTTAATTGGTCTGACTTCCTCTATTAACTAAATAGATCTTTATACATTTAATTAATTAATTATCTTTTTTCCTCAATGACACTTGTCATTTATCTTACTATCCTCTTCTTATTTTATTATTTTTCTCACCTACCCTTTAATCTTAGCTACCATTTATCCTCATAATCTTAACCCTCCATTTTTTTAAGGTGTTCTCTATATAAGAGGATACTCTCATCCTTGTCAATCTTAATTTTAATGCATCTAATCACTCAAGTGTCAAGCAATCAAACATCTATAGAACCACTATCCATTCTTTGTTGAGGTCTTGTACACATAAAAAATCTGAGAGTAGTCATAATAAGAAAGATCAATGGAGATAGGAGACAATAGAGATCAAACCCTACTAAGCATGTGAATGGTATAATTATTGCATTTTTGTTGATTTGCATGGTTTAGGTTCTTCATTGGTTTATGGTGGATTCTTTATTGCAGAACTAGGGTTTTTATGGGGTTGGATCTTTTATGGTTTTACAGTAACTTTTCATTGTTCCCTTTTCACCATATACAGTTAAGTCCACTTCTAATGTGATCTCTACTTCTCATGTTTCTATGTCTTCTAGTGTTTTCTTCACCTCTTTCTCTACTAGTGCACCATGTATCTCGCATCCCACTAGTTGCATTTTCTCTTAGATGCCCTTATAATGTTATATTGTTAGTGTTATCCACTCATCTCATTGTGTTAGTGTTAGATCTTTTTCCTCAAATTATAGTCTTTCTTATCATCCTTCTAATGTTGTATATTTGCCTCTTGTTTCTCCACATATTCATACTTTCTGCACTATTACCCATGATCTATCACTACTACAACTATCCCCACCACTATCCTAGGTGCACTAGTGTAGAAGTAAGATAGTGATGAATGGAAGTTGATTATATGCCTAGCATCCAAGTCACCATTACTTATCTTTCAACAAGTAACACACCTCTTGCATCTCAATTTGTTACTAGTCCATATTTTATTGGTTTTTAGTAACTCACTTTGAGATGTATCAAGGTAAAGATGACAAAAATACTTGCATATACACATTTAATATAACATGCCTAGACTATTCATGTGATGTATTTTTTTGGCTAAGTTGTTTCTGCACACTTTCCATGTATATATTTTTCAATATTTCTATATATTTCCTTCTATATTTGTTCATTATTTTGATGAGTTAGCTAACTCATTCCCCAACCATTTTCAAATGAATACAAATTGTAGTGTCATAAAATTGCAACCCTAGCAATTTTTGACTTCATTAGGGTCCTCACACATGCAAACTCGAATCCTCTAGCCTGATCAAAGACCAGAGAGTGCTCAGCTTGCAGAAATAGCTTCTTTATTGGCCTATGCATCACCCCCTCTACACTCTACCCTGGAGAAAGGGGTAGGACAGGTGTGTGGCATCACTGTCCCCCCTTGGATAGGGGTGTGGCACCCTTGTCCTCCCAGGATAGGGGCGTGGCGCCCCTGTCCCTGCCCTATTTTGGGGTAGGATCCTTCCTAGGGTTGCACTGTTGGTTGCACCTTAGGTGGGAAACTCCCCCGATGTCGGCCCGTGACGAAATTCAAATCCACCAACATTTTTAAGGGGGCATTCATTCTCTCATTGGCATGAAGTTCAATAGGTTGAAGTTGGACAAGATTGGAGTATGTACAAGCAATCAAGCATTCAAGAGCATTCAAGCATTCTTTTCCAACATTGAGCATTCTCAAGTCTCCCTTCAAGGCTAGGTGTTGTATTCAAGTCAAGGATTCAACCATTGAAGAAGAGATTGATTTCAACATTCAATTACACACAAGCATTTCTATCAACATTGCTACTACAACCTCCCTTGAGGTGATTTACAATTTAGTCCTTCATTTATATCTACTTGCAAGTACATTCTTTCATTACTTAGTTAATTCCAAACCCTGGGGTTTGGCCTAAAGGCAAACCCCCAATCCCAACCCATTTTCCTATTTTTTCTGTCTGTAGGTTACAAGTGCGCAGCTGTATTTTCAGATTCGAGCTTTATTTGTAGAGGCAAAAAAACCCTTTTCGATCTGCGGACTTTTCGAAGGCCCATGTACATTCCTTCCATGGTCTGAGTAACTTTTCCTCATATTCGCAAGCCGACTTCATCTTGACATTTTACTGCCAGATCCAGGTGCACAGCTTCATCCCATAGTCTGATCTCAAGTTATAATCAGTTCTTTGTCACTTTTGCACTACATAATTCAATCAACTCCTTTCTGTTTCAAACAAGAAAGAGGGGATCAACTTAGCATTCCCCATTCATTGAGAATTCAATCTACCATCTTTGTGTGGAGAGATTGAATCTAGTGAATTATCCTCTCCTCTTTCTAATGTAATGGTGAAAAGTGCTTGAATGGTAATTGATAGCGAAACTCTCATCTCTCTTTGACAGAAATGGTAGTTTCCTTTTTTATTTATCATTCACCATTTTCCCACCATTACATTTGTAAGAGTAATCGAGTCTTTACTTGATTAATTAAATGATATTTGTTTAATTAATTAAGTTCCCCTTTATCTCTTTTACACTTAAGCTAACATTAGGTGCATAATAATTAATTCTTTTATTAATTATTATGTGTAAGCCTAGGATTTTCCCTTTTAGTCCTACCTAGACTCGGAAATACCTTCAAAATTGAACATTTCAACTTTCAAGAAAATTTTTAAAATTAAGAGGTTAATTATAGTCTGCCTTGATTTTTAAAATTCATATTTAAAAATTAAATGGTATTTCCTTGGCCCTAATTTTAAAATTCCAATTTCCTTTCATTTTTGGAAATTGTGTCATCCTCCTCCAACAAAGTTCAAATTGTGTAATCATTATTTTCTTGAATTTTGCATTACTCAATTTTGTAAGCTTTGTTCTACAATTAAAAATTCAAATTTTCCCTCTAGTGCATGAGTTTAACCACTATTAGTCCTACCTATCCTATCCCCGTTAGACGAAGCATTAGAATTAAGGCATCCCAAGGTTTCATTACCAAGGAGATGGAACCTAATTTGGGTGACTTCTTTAATGAGGAGCATGCTAATTCTTCCCATCCTAATCATGTGCCTATTCACCCCATTGATGGATCCCATGATGAAGAAGAAGCTTTAACTAGGGTTTCTTTAGATCAACTTTCCACATTGGACAATCAATTTGATATCTTTCAACAATGGATGTCCCAAGAATACCCTAATAGTGAAGCTCTTCCATTAATTGAAGGTCTTAAATGCATGCTTCAAACTGATAAGAATGGAATTGACATATTGCGTGGCATTCCACATATTGTTGATTCTAATGTCATGCCTATCAAGAGTTGTGTTGAAACCCTAGGTTACTTACAACCTTCAACACAAGTCAATTCCTCTATTCCTTTGATTAATCCTATGACAAATATTCCTACCTTCACCTCCAACATCATGGCTACTTCAACCCAAAATGTCATTCCTACAACCATAGGTCATGGGGGCAATCATTCTTCTTCATTTAATCCTCCATTTGTACCTATGTCTTCCATGAGTGTTCCTACTATTCCTCACCCAATTAGTGTGACACAAGGGGGTAATTCCTTTGACAACTTTATTCCTCCTTTAAGTGGCCCTTTTCCTACCCACTCATCACCAATGCCTACTTATCATAACATCCCACCACCTTATTCTCAATCCATGCCTTCTTTCAACAACATCACACCACCTTCCCAATCACCTATGTCTAACATCAATTCTTCCACCGAAATGACAATCAACAATCTTGCTCAAACTGTGTCTTCCTTACAACAACAAATTGCTTCCATGGGCCAATCCAAGTTTAGTGTGCCCACCTTTGATGTTGCGAGCCAACTTTCTCTTGATATTGTTAAAGTTGTGCCACCTAAACATGTTGAGATCCCTCAATCGGAACTCTATAATGGAAAAGGTAATCCTCTTACTCATGTCAAAACATTTCAAACCTTGTGTATTGATTTTACTTATGATCAATGATTACTTGCAAAATTATTTACAAGACCACTAAGAGATAAGGCTTTACAATGGTATTGCTCTTTGCCTTCTTTTTCTTTTCAACAACTAGCAAATGCTTTCATCCAACAATTTCAAAACAACATTGGTCCTAAAATCCCTTTCATTGATTTAATGCATTGTAAACAAGGTGTTAAAGAAAAAGTGATTGATTTCATTGGTAGATATAAGAATTTGTGTGCTCAAATTTCTTTTCATGTACCTGATAATGATTGATGCTCTGCAAAAAGGATTAGAAAATCTGTTTGATGGCAACACACACAAGAGCACAAGAAATAAACGTTAGTGTTAGCAACAAATGATTATCCTAAACATGCATATCAAGCGAGATATTAAGCATGAAATAGAAAGCATATAAACATAGAATAAAATAGCTAATCAAGATGCTCATAGTTGCTCCTCCCTTGTTCCTCTCCTCTCCAAGTTCCACATGAGTGTAGCTCTCAGCTTTTAGCACTAGCCATGGATGCCATATGGAGATTCAAGATGGTTGAAAATGATAAATAAATGCTATGCAAGTGTAGATAATGATGCTATGAAAAATCTCTATGCTAACACCAGTATAACAACAATACACTAATGCTTCCTTCTTTGCTTGAGGAGAAGGGTTCTATTTATAGAAGAAATGGGGAAATGAAGGGTTAAGATTGAGCAATATTAACAAGGGTTAGGATTGAAAGATTTTCAATCCATGTGAGACTTTCAACCCAATCCCATGTTGACAAGTGTCACCATGAGGAGGCTTGAGAGGAGAGATAAGGAGCATTAAATGCTTGAGGGGACATGATGGCTACCGTAGTCAAAGAAATAAATGCTTTGAAGAGACCCATGAGTCAAAAGGATGGTTAAGTTAGAGGAAAGTCTCTAACCAAAGGTAAAAGGTGAGTTAACCATAAATGGTTATGTAAGAGCCTTTAATGGTTTGGAAGACTTTAGAGGTTAACCATTTGAAGACTTAAAGCCTTAAATGCCTTTCAAAGACTTTGAGGGCTTTGAGAAGTGACTCCAGGTTGCTTAGGAATGTGACAATATTTAGGGGATGGATTAGGCTAATTAGGAAGGGGTTAGAAGAATATAGAAGGGACTTAGGCATGCAAGTGGGTTTTGTAGGAGAATGCAAGTGGGAGGAATTTTGGGATTTTTCAATTAAAATAAAATCATTTATTTCAATTAAATGGTGTAATTTGCATTTGGATAGATATTTAAATAAATATTAATTTATTTAAATGTGAATGTGAATTTTGGATTTAAATAAATATTAATTTATTTACATGAGAAAAAGGAAGATAAAGCATTTAAATGCTTGAAGACTTTGAGGGAAACCATTAAAGGCTTAAGAAGACTCTAGAAATAAGCCATTAAGTTTGAAGACTTTAAGGGAAACCATTAAAGTCTTAAGAAGACTTTAAGGGAAGCCATTAAGTTTGAAGACTTTAAGGGAAACCATTAAAGGCTTAAGAAGACTCTTAGAAGGAAGCCATTAAGTTTGAAGACTTTAGAGGAAACCATTAAAGGTTTGAAGTGGGTCAGGATAAACAGGATTTTAAATAAATAATTTATTTAAAATAGTTGTGCAACTTGCATTTGTAGGAAAATGCAAGTGGGTGGAGGATAAAGGTGATTTAAATAAATAATTTATTTAAAATAGTTGTGCAACTTGCATTTGTAGGAAAATGCAAGTGGGTGGATGATAAAGGTGATTTAAATAAATGTTAATTTATTTAAATGTGAGAGGTGAGATTTTGGGGGAATTTAAATAAATATTAATTTATTTAAATGTGAGAGAAGATTTAATTAAATAAATATGATTTATTTATTTAATTAATGGTCTGAATTTGGTTAAGTGAAATGAATCAAATAAATTGAATAATTTATTTAATTAATAGGAGAAGAGGGTTAAGATGAATTAATTAAATATTAATTTAATTAATTATTGATTGATGGTTAAATAATCAAATAAATACTAAATATTCATTTAATTAAGTGGACAGATTTATGTGACTACAATGATATTCAAAGAATTTTCATTTCTAATTTAGAAAAAGATATTAGGAAAAAGCTTCTTTTGTCTGAGTTTACTTCCTTTCCGCAGTTGTGCGCAACACTCCACAATTATCAATTGGCTGTGAGTCAAATGGAGCAATCCACTCCTATGGCTCCGAGTGATAAGGGGGGGAGTGTTCAACAACCATTTGCAAAGTTCAAACCAACAAAAATCTTCATCTAGTTCAATGATCCAATCAACAACAACCATGTGAATGCTACAACGGGTGTGCCTTCTATTTCTAAATTTTTCCAAAGAGAAAGATAGTTTACTCCTTTTAATGAATCTTTACATAGATTATGTCTCAGTTGTTGCACATAAATGTTATCAAACTTCCTCCTATAAAACAAATTGATCCTTCCAAACTTGCATTTCCTTATTTTGATAACAATTCATTTTGCCAATTTCATCGTCAACCTGGTCATGATACTGAGAAATGTTCTGCATTGAAAAATAAGGTTCAAGACTTGATTGATAATAATACTATATATGTGGCAGGTATGAATGATAAAGGGAATAAATCAGTTGCTCCTCCTCATCGAAATCTTAAGATTTTCATTTTGACTTCTTTTCATTTTTTCTCTATTTTATTTTGATTTTGACTTCTGCGGCTGCAAGATGGAGTCAAATCCACAATGTATGTTGTGGAGTCCAAATAAATAGTAAATCATGCTTTGTGATTGCCCCGTGGTATGCCCTCACGAAACTCAAAATTTTTTGCAATTGCTTCATCTTTTTCAAAGCAACCTAGACTTGGTGGCTCTTGATGGTCACATTGGATAAGATTGAGGTATACAAGATGCATGCCATCATCGGTATTGGAAAAAGCTAGGGAATCAATATAAAAACTATAAATATTAGCGGTATCACTATCTAAACTGCTTGGTTCGGACTCAATGGTAAGATTATAGAATGTTCATATCCAAGCTTGAGGATAGGTTTTGACAGGAGGGGAATGTTTTCATGTTTTTATTCTATAGGTAAGTCATCAGGGAAAATGGATAGATTATTTAACACATATGAAGTGAACTAGTAAGGGTCCCACTCCCATTCATTGGAGTCATTTTCAAGATAGAATTCCTCAAGTGTCAGTTCATCGTCAGCTTCATGCCCTTTTTTGCATGCAGATAAGGTTATAATTCATAATGGTACAAAGCCAAATCCCAAAGTTTTGTGTGCAATTCAAGCATGATTGGCTCTATCCTTCCTTGCTTATTTAGACCCAAACCACTATGTCTATTATAGTGAAACTTTTACCATATTGTTCCACTGGTAATTTGACAACTGGTATGTTTGCTTCATCTTTATAGAGCCAATGTGACACATCTTCATCCAGAGTTTCTTTGTTCAATTTGCCCCACTTTGTAAATGTAGTGGGGGATTTATATTGGATGATATTCCTAGGTTATTTGCACAAAATATGTGGTTTCCCATGTGATTTTAGCGAGACAAACAACTTACCAATGAGAAATGTTTGGTTCATGGAATACTCTACACATCCTTGATATTGAATCCTCATCTTTCCCTTGACTGATTCCAATAATGTCTGGGGATCCACGTACTAAGAGGAGCTAGGAGAAGGCGGTTCTCTATTTAATTGTACTTGATGTTCAAGAGCACTCTTCAGTTTAGCACAAAATTGGAAAGGGTTGGGATCCCCCAAAATCGTTATCTCGATCCCATTGGATGGATATTTCAAACACTAATGGTAGGTAGAAGGAACCGCTTTCATTGCATGGATCCCAAAGAGTCATATTGCAAGGAAGGTCTAGGTCCAGAACCTACAGCAAGGTGTTCTGTATCACTGGACCCACTCTAATTAGCAAAGTGATCACTCCTTTAGATGGGTACTCAACATCATCATAAGCTTTTATTGTTATCCTCCTAGAAGGATCTATGTCACTTTTAGTGAAGCTAAGAGAAGCTATGACTCTCAAAGTGCAAACATTTAGGCATGCTTCATTGTCTACCAAAGCTAGTCTGATTTTGCATTATGGACAAACACCTTAAGGTGTAAGGGATCATTATGCTGTATTTTATCGCGAGGGATGTCATTTTCTATAAAAGCAACATTCTGAGAGGTGGCAAGTACCCTATCCTGGTTTGAAATTGGTCAACATCAATGTCGGTGGGGACAGTCAACTCAGTTAGAGATTTTTATAAGACAGCTTAATGCATGGGAGACATTCTCAACAACTCAAGGATTGATATTTGTGGAAGTGTTTTTTTCCCAAGTGGTCTAAGAGATTATACTGACTAGTGGGATTCGGCTTATGAGGATTTGAAGGGGCTCCTTTTAGGACTAACATGGACCTATGAGTAGCCATTGTGCATGGGGCATTCTTGATGAATATTCTAAACAATTGAGAGGGGGGTGAATCAATTATATAATAAAATATTTTACTTCAAAAACACATTCGATAAATAGGAACTTAGATACATTGTCCACAAATAGATATGAACAAGAAATAACACACACATGAAACACTAGATATGATGTGGAAAACCTAAGAAGGGAAAAACCACAGAGAATGTTGATTCCCAATATGAAAAATACCTGTTAGGGTGATACTAGTTAACGTGATTTTTACAAAGATGGATCACTGCCAGAAATTCTCACTGTAAGTGGGCTCAATGCCCGACTAAAACCGCCAGAAAAAGGACTTGCTACTCGGAGGAAGAAAGAAAGAATCCCCCACAAAGGCACAAATGCCATGCAACTGAAATGTCAGAAGAAACCTTAGGCAACTGAAATGTCAGAAGAAACCTTAGGCTCACTACCACCGCTATCAGTCAACATCAGCATACAACCATACTGATCAACCACTTTCGCATTAAGATAGATCTTCCTTTTATAATCAACTTCCTTGTATATGTCCTTCTATCCATATTATTTCATTACAACCAATCTCCATATATATTGATCTCCAAAATAGAATTTTTTAAGTCGGCCAAGGAGATAATAAAAAATAATTCAAAATAGGCCTTCACTAAGCATTCCCACAATGGAAAGATATTAGAAGTGGACCACACCTCAATGCAACAAAATGATATCCAAACACCTCAATCACTAGACCAAGAGATAGAGCATTTGGGGTCAACCTAACTAGGAAAGAGCATAGCCAAGAACACATTTTTCAAAGAACAACAACACATGTCGAGACAAAATAACAAAGGTACCTATTTGAGTAGCATAAATACAAAAATGAAAAGAAAGAACATAAAATGTGGAGTAATGTAGAACACTGTAAACTTTTTTAGATGATGATCATCATTACTAATCCAAAGTACATCTTTTGAACTACTAAAACATGAGAATAGAACCTTAAGGTAATGTCCAACACCATCCTAGCACATCATGAACATATCTGCAACAAATCTAAAATTATCAGGAAGATGTTGGGTTTAATAACACACTCCTTGATTAGCTTGCCCACAAGCATGCAATCTGTACATCACGCAACAAATAATTTAGTTAAGTTGCCTTGACTATGTTGCATGCCTAACAATTAGCATATAAAATTATAGTGTCTTTTCTTCTTTCTAGATCAGGCCTTCAATCTTGGACTAGATTTTATTCAAACACGTTGCATCTCAGGCATCACTTTTCATGAAAATTTTACTAGCATCCTCCTTTTGCATTGAATGTCATTTCCTAGCAGCTTTTGCTTCAACAACTGCAACAATCTTCACATTTAGACTATATTGTCTAGCTACTTTACAATCTTGACAATAGGGCGGCTTTATATTGTGCAACTATTTAATAGTACAATTATTATTAAATGTTAATAAATTGATGTATATAAGTGACATATATAAGATAAAGTAGTTTTGTTAACACATGTGGGGATGGGAAAAGCGAGATCGGGTGACTAGGACCTAATCCCACTTTTGCCAACACATTGGGAATACGAAAGAGCCTAGGTAGATAGCTCACTTTGGCTACTTCTTGTGAGAAAGAGAGAGCCAAGGATTACCTCTTAGGGTTTCTATTCTTCTTGTTGCAAATGATGAGAAAAAGTAGGGTTTGAATGATCAACTAGACTCGGAGATAAAGAATGAAGCATAAATGAACTCGAAATTGCACAAACTTGTAGATCTAAAACTGAGATACTGAAAGCATGAAAGGGGGAGGATTCTAGATGTGTACCTGATGCTGCAAATTGAACAAAATTGACCTGGACAAGGGTGCTACACCACTATCATGTTTCTGCAGATAGGAGGCTACACCCAAAAGACTGCAAATCTGATGACCTGAAGTTGCAACCTGTCAAATTTCACTGCAAGGCAAAGGGACCATGGTGCCACGCCACTATCCTAGACAAGACCATGGTGCCATTGTTGGTATTATGGATGTGTTGCACTAGTTTTTTCACTGATGTCAACACTTGTCAACACTTATCAGCACTGGAGATCTTTGGTTATGTTCACCGGCATGTTCAGTGACTTATGCACAGTCACCGGTATCTAGTTCACCGACAGGTTATATTGTTCACCGGCATTGAGGATGATCTGTTATCATCTAGAGATTACTTGGTTATGTCGAAGACATTGTTTGGACACTTGTTTTGGTGATTTGGTTATTGGTCTAATGCATATTTGTTGTTGTCAGCAAATTGGTCTAGGTTATGGACCGGCAAGCATTATCTATTCCAGATCAGCACGACATGTTATGGAGATGATTTGTTTATTGGCTATTATTGTAAATGCATTGAGCCGACATGATGCATCACATATTGATTCATTTGTAATTGATTTTATTGTAATATTCTTAGTGAGCTGACCTACACATTTGGTCTTAGGTTTTGGTATATATGTAAGATCTCATTTGTGAGATTAATGGTGAAGCGAAAAAGGATTGTAATAGGGTATTTCGGTATATGTACTATGCTGATGAAGGAGTTAGTGATGATTCTAATGAGGAACCGACAGACAATGAATGGGTTTTTGTTGCTATAACAGAAGATCAACCGACACCTACTGTTTAACCGGTAGAGCAGGCCTTGGCAGCTAAAATTAAAGAAAGGGATGAATGGATCATTGATTCCAGATGTTCACATCATATGACTGGTGATAAAAGTAAATTCTTAACTTTTCAGGAATACAATGGAGGTCTAGTAAGAGTTGGGGATAATAAAGCTTGTTTGATAAGAGGAAAAGGCACTATATCTTTTGATGGTAAGCATAATATTGATAATGTTTATTATGTTGAAGGTTTGAAGCATAATCTTTTGAGTGTTGGTCAATTAGTTGAAAAGGGATTTCAGTTACAATTAAAGAATGATAAATGCAAAATCATGAATAGAACTGGTTTAGAAATTGCAACCGGTAATCAGACTAGAGGTAATATCTTTTATTTGAATAACAATGAGAAAGCATGCTTGATTGCACATATTGATGAAAGTTGGTTATGGCATAAGAGACTTTGTCATGTAAATTTTGATTGCATTGTGAAGATTAGTACAATTAAGGCAATAAAGGATTTACCTACGATTGTAAAACCTCATAATTCGGTATGTAAGGAATGTCAATTTGGAAAGCAGGTTAGAACAACTTTTAAGACTATTCCAGAAAAATCCAATAATCTTCTTGATTTAATTCATACTGATTTATGCGGTCTGGAAAGAACTAGAAGTCTACAAGGAGATAGATACTTTATGCTAATCATTGATGATTATATGGGTTACTTTTCTCAGGGAGAAATCATAAGCTTTTGGGAAATTCAAATTATTCAAGGTAATGGTAGAGAATGAAACCGGTAAGAAAATCAAATGTTTAAGATCAGATTAAGGAGGTGAATTCACATCTAAGGAATTTGATACATTCTGTGAAATGAATGAAATCAGAAGACAGTTATCAGCACCTCAGACTCCCCAACAGAATGGAGTTGTGGAAAGGAAGAACAAAACTATTCTGGGTGCAGCTAGAAGCATGATATCAGAAGCAAACCCACCTCATGTGTATTGGAGAGAAGCAGTAAATACAATGGTTTACACATTCAACAGAGTTCACATCAAAGGTGAAACCTGTAAGACCCCTCATGAACTATGGTTTGGTAATACTCCTACTCTTAAATATTTCAGAATATTTGGAAGCAAATGTTATATTAGGAGAGATGAGTACATTGGCAAATTTGATCCTAGAAGTGATGAAGGAATATTTCTTGGTTATTCATCTAAGAGCAAGGCATATAGATGTTTTAATAAAAAATTGCAGAAAATTGTTGAGAGTGCAAATGTGAGGATTGATGAACAGTTTAGAGGTAATTCAAGGTCTATAGACTCTGAACCGACAATTGAGATAATCACAAATGAACCTACAATGAGTACACTGGTATAGAACATTGATCCAGTCAGACCAGCATCATCTGAGAATTCCACAGTGACTGAAGAATAACAGCAAGTGAATACACCCAGGTATGTAAGATTGAATCACTCTGAAAATCAGATAATTGGGAATAAGTATCAAGGAGTTATGACAAGAGGAAGACTGGCAAATGAAGGGGTATGTCTGATTTCTCAAATTGAACCAACATCAGTTATTGAGGCATGTGAAGATAAACATTGGATTAAAGCTATGGAAGATGAATTGGAACAAATTGGAAAGAATAACACATGGACATCGGTTCCCCGGCCTAAAAACAAAAATGTAATTGGAACTAAATGGGTATTTGGAAATAAACTTAATGAAGATGGTAAGGTAATCAAAAACAAAGAAAGATTAGTATGTAAGGGATATTCACAGAAAGAAGGAATTGATTATAATGAAACCTTTGCACAGGTAGCTAGAATTGAGGTAGTTGGACTATTCTTAGCTTTTGCAGCACACAAGAACTATAAAGTATATCAAATGGATATTAAATGTGTATTTTTGAATGGTGATCTTGAAGAAGAAGTTTACATTGAACAACCTGATGGATTTTCTTTGACAAATGACAAAGATATGGGTTGCACGTTAAGGAAAACTTTATATGGATTAAAGCAAGCTCCTAGAGCTTGGTATGCTAGATTGGACAAAGAATTTTTGAAGCTTGGTTACACTAAAGGTAATGCTGACAACAACTTATATTTCAAAGTGACAAATGATGACATCTTGGTTATTGAAGTTTTTGTTGAGATATCATTTTTGGAGGAGAAGAAGGATTTTGTAAAGACTTTTCTAATAAGATGGAGAAAGAATTTTAAATGTCTATGATAGGGGAGATAAAATTCTTTTTAGGATTGTAGATTTTACAAACTGATAAGGGTATATTCATATGTCAATCAAAGTATTTGAAGGAATTACTAAAGAATACTAAAGAAATTTCGTATAGAAAACTCTAAACCGGTAAGTACTCCTATGACTACAACTGATAAACTATCATTGAAGGATGAATCAACACCTGTTAATCCGACAAGATATAAGTCTATGATTGGAGGTTTACTATATTTGACACAAACAAGACCTGATATTATGAATGCAGTATGTATTGTTTCAAGATTTCAGAGTAATCCTAAAGAAAATCATGAACTAGCAGTGAAAAGGATTTTCCGGTATCTACAAGGCACAACAAATCTTGGTTTATGGTATTCTAAAGATGAAAGTTTTGATTTATGTGCATACACAGATGCTAATTGGGCAGGAGATGTAGATGACAGAAAGAGCACCATCGGCAGAGCATTCTTTCTTGGTAGCAGATTGATTTTATGGTTGAGCAAGAAATAGAGTTGTACATCTCTATCAATAGCAAAATCAGAATATGTTGCAGCAACAACTAATTGTACACAGGTATTATGGATTAAGAAAATGCTGAAGGACATAAAGGTAAAATGCAAAGAACCTATAACCATTTACTATGATAACATGGCAGTAATTGATATATCTAAGAATCCAATATTTCACTCTAAAACTAAACATGTTTCTATCAAATTCAATTTTCTAAAAGAGAATGTTGAAGCGAAAGAAGTGAAATTGGTTTATGTGAATACTAAAGAGCAGATTGTAGATATTTTTACTAAGTCTTTCCCTAAGGAAACTTTTGAATATCTGAGAGATCAACTTGGAGTTATACCCTCACTAGTAGAGACTTCGATAGTTGATGCTTGGCATCAAACCGACAAAATTAACAAAGAAATCTTTTTTCCGACTTTGATGAGGAGAGCTACTTCTCAGGGGGAGTAGTTGGTGATGCTCTGCAAAAAGGATTAGAAAATCTGTTTGATGGCAACACACACAAGAGCACAAGAAACAAACGTTAGTGTTAGCAACAAAAGATTATCCTAAACAGGCATATCAAGAGAGATATTAAGCATGAAATAGAAAGCATATAAACATAGAATGAAATAGCTAATCAAGATGCTCATAGTTGCGATCTCCCTTGTTCCTCTCCTCTCCAAGTCCCAAATGAGTGTAGCTCTCAGCTTTTAGCACTAGCCATGGATGCCATATGGAGATTCAAGATAGTTGAATATGATAAGCAAATACTATGCAAGAGTAGATAGTGATGCTATGAAAAAGCTCTATGCTAATGCCAGTATAACAACAATACTCTAAAATGCTTCCTCTTTGCTTGAGGAGAAGGGTTCTATTTATAGAAGAAATGGGGAAATGAAGGGTTAAGATTGAATGGTTTAATCAAGGGCCAAGTTTGAAAGTTGGGGATCCATGTGCACAATTGGCACCAATAAAATGGTGACAAGTGTCAACATAGGATTGGGTTGAGAGAAGAGGTTGGAGGCATTAAAGGCCTGAGAAGACCTCATGGTTATCTAGAAGGTAAGGGTCAAGTCTAAATTAAGATTACCCACTGGATTAAGAGTTAATCCAAGGATAAACCTTTGTGCAAATGTTTAAGAGATAATCATGGTCAAAGCATTAAAGGCTTGATGAGACCTTTGGGTTGGGTAGAGGTTGAGTCAAAACAAATGTTTTAACCATGTGGGAGGGTTTGAGGTAACCATTAATGGTTATTGGAGACTTTGGGGATTAAGTGGTTGAAGGTTGAAAGCCTTCAATGGTTATCAAAGACTTTGAGCCATTTAGTGGTTGAAGGTTGGAAGCTTTCAAAGGTTATCCAAGACTTTGAGGGTTAATTTGTTGAACACACAAAGCATTAATTGTTTTTCAAAGACTTTGGAGTCTTTGAGAAGTGACTCCAATTTGCTTAGGAATGTGACAATATTTAGGGGATGGATTAGGCTAATTAGGAAGGGTTTAGAAGAATCTAGAAGGGGTTTAGGCATACAAGTGGATTTTGTAGGAAAATGCAAGTGGGAGAAATTTTGGTATTTTCAATTAAAATAAAATCATTTATTTCAATTAAATGGTGTAATTTGCATTTGGATAAATATTCAAATAAATATTAATTTATTTAAATGAGAAAAATGAAGATAAAGCATTAAAATGCTTGAAGACTTTGAGGGAAACCATTAAAGGCTTGAAGACTTTAAGGAAAACAATTAAAGTCTTAAGAAGATTATAGAAGGAAGCCATCAAGTTTGAAGACTTTAAAGCCATCAAGTTTGAATACTTTAAGGGAAACCATTAAAGGTTTCAAGTGGGTGAGGATAAATAGGATTTTAAATAAATAATTTATTTAAAATAGTTGTGCAACTTGCTTTTGTAGGAAAATACAAGTGGGTGGAGGATAAAGGTGATTTAAATAAATTATTTATTTAAAATAATTGTGCAACTTGTATTTGTAGGAAAATGCAAGTGGGTGGAGGATAAAGGTGATTTAAATAAATGATTTATTTATTTAAATGTGAGAGGTGGGATTTTGGGGGTTTTAAATAAATATTAATTTATTTAAATGTGAGAGAAGATTTAATTAAATAAATATGATTTATTTATTTAATTAATGGTCTGAATTTGGTTAAGTGAATTAAATCAAATAAATTGAATAATTTATTTAATTAATAGGAGAAGAGGGTTAAGATGAATTAATTAAATATATTAATTTAATTAATTATTAATTGATGGTTAAATAATCAAATAAATACTAAGTATTCATTTAATTAAATGGACAGATTTATGTGACTACATTTGCCCCTCTTTGAGACGGTGCGGTTTATCGCGTCGTTTCAAAGAAAGAAAAATAGGTGTGAAGAAATGCCCCATAAAATGTAAATTTAATGGGTGGTATGCCCCCTCGAGAGATGGGCCGAATTTTATTTTGAAAAATCGGGCGATCTCTCGAAAAAGAATGCAAAGCGGAGGGGAGGTAGAATAGAAGAAATTAGAACTAATGATGAAAGAATGGGAGAAAATGGAGTGAATATGAAGAAACAACAAGCCAACGAGTACCCTGAGGTCATGCAAGAGATACATAGCAGATGTAGTGTGGGGTTTGGATTGATGCTATACAATTGATCAAAATTGGTTGGACAATCTGGTGCAATCGGTTTAATTGCCCCGGTCAAGTCAAAGCGTGACAGTTGATGTCAGTTGGTCGCTTGGACATGATAAAGTCTGAGTAAGTGAATCAAAGTGACCTGATGTGACTTAGACAATTGATGTAATTGCCCGATGAAGTCAAGGTATATGAAGCAAAATACTCGTTGAGACGTAGACAATTGATGTAATTGTCCGTTGGATTGTGTTTGATTGGTTGATCAATTGATAGTATGTGCATGTGATGGATGGTTGTGGGGAATCATGGCAGCCCCGTTGAGACTAGGTCATGATGATAAATGCCTGATGTAGTCTAGGATTACCATGATCGATTACCTGTTGAGACCCGAAGATACTTGATCAGAGTATCTGTTGATAGTCTAGGTGTGTGGGAGTCGATGTATCTGTGCAAATAGAGTAACTTTCTTGACTTATTGGATGACTTAGGATAGGAAACACAATCCCTCCTATTTAGAGATGGATGGTGATGAACGTGGCTTGATTAGGTTGATTGGGACATGATGTAGGGTATGTGATGGTGATTATCGAGATGGGGAGGGTGAGGGGGGGGGTTCAATGTTAGATAGAAGAAATGGAAAACCTATGACTCATTCCTATGGAAGAAGAGGAAAATAGAGTATCCATTGTCATTACTATGTATGAATGATATGCAGCTATTTATGAATGTATGGATGGATGGAATGCAACGGAATGCAATATATACAAATGAGATGGAATGACGATCCATGGTGCTTTATTTTTCATCATTGAGCTTTAAAATGTTGTAAGAAAATACAAGCAACTTGACATAAAGATTCAAGATGACCAGAGTATTTCTTACATGGATTTTGATATAGCAAGTTAATACAAGCAACTTGATATAATGGATCAAGTTGACCTGAGTATTGCTTGCGGAACAGACAAGGATTATCTCCGTTCATGCATGACTTGGAACGTCCTCCTTGATCTTAGGCTGATCATATCCTGAGACAAGTGCATACCGTACTAAGAAAATAAAACCTTTATCCAAATTGGATGAGGAGGAACCAAAGAATGAGCATTGCACCTGCAAACAAACAATATATACATAAAGAATAAAGAATAAGGATCCTTGGTAATGGTTCATGCTCATATGGTCGAGGTATACGTTGTAGTCAGCAAGCCGTAGTGATCTATGATTGCATTTGGCATAAGATCACGTAGCCTAGTGAACTTCCCACGTAGACACCATTAGTACATGCCCCAGAACTTCATCGGAAGTAATGCGCAAACGATACAAAACAATGCTGAAAGATCCTAATACAGATAAACAAACGATTGTACTCACAAATCAACCAAGTATTTGATAGCTTAACATAATTTTCTTGTCAAAGAAAATGTCATCTTGTCTTTGTTTTGATAAGGAAGGATGCATCCTTGTTTAAGACAGTTTGGATTGTTGATGTTGATTGTGTTGGTCGAGTGATAAGTGGTCATTTGTGTGAGTATTTTGTCAATGTTTGTTTTGTATCTGATCGGATGAATATGTACAAGGTGTTGTCATGTTTTTGGGTGATTTTCAATGGTTTTTCCGATGTTTTTGGATTTTGTGTAATAGTTTTTGAATGTTTGTGGATTTTGTGAGTCATTTTTGAATGTTTTTGGATTTTGTGTAATAGTTTTTGAATGTTTTTGATATTTTCTGGGACATTTTTGAATGTTTTTGATATTTTTGATGATTGCCTGAATGAAGAGCGTAATGACACATAAGACAATGTAGAATCCACTTCCATCAATAGGTTAAGGGTATTGCCCCCAGTTTTTAGACCTGACTATGAAAAGGTGGGATGCTAGACGCATGGAGTACTTTCTTAATGACAGATGAATAACAAGCCATGTCTTTGGATGGATGGATGTATGTATGAAGTAAATGTGATCGCAACAAGTCTGAAAAGATAATGGAGCCATAGCCCTTACGAGTGGCGTCTGTTTGCCAGGTTTTCACCATCGCACTTACCCAAGGTGCCACCGGAGTGGTTGTTCACCGTTTGGATGCATGATTTTTCTTTACTTTTTTGAATGTTTTTGTATTTTCTTTAGGACATTTTTCTGAATGTTTTTGGTATTTTTTTGATATGCAGGGGAGCCTGATGCCTTGTACACCTTAGGTATAAAACCATTTGAGGTGCATGCTGTTGATTGGATCTGCAAGCGGTTCTCCTTCTGATGTAGCCAACTGATATGCCCCGGACCCGAACACAGCAGTGACAACATATGGGCCCAGCCAATTTGATTCAAACTTGCCTTGATGTTCTCTGTTTGGTTGGTTACGAGGATTCTCTCGAAGAACAAGATCACCTACCTCAAATGTACGAGGTCTAACTCGGTGATTGTAGCTTCTACTCATGCGCTGCTGATAGGCTTTGAGATGGTTGTATGCAGCTTGTCGCTTCTCATCAAGTAGCTCCAAGTCCTGAAGGCGTGAGACTCTGTATGCGTCATCATCAATGAGATTGTGCAAGGAAACCCTTAATGATGGTATCTCGACCTCAATAGGCAAGATAGCTTCTGCACCATAGACCAATGAATAAGGAGTTGCACCTGTAGGGGTTCGAATGCTAGTTCGATATGCCCATAGCGCTGGATTCAATTGAACATGCCAATCACGACCGGCATCATTGACTGTCTTCTTTAGGATCCTCAATATGTTTTTATTGGATGCTTCGGCCTGACCATTGCCTTGTGGGTAATAGGGAGTGGAAAAGCGGTGTTGGATATGAAATTTCTCACAAAGCTCACGGACATCCTGATTTTTGAAAGGAAGACCGTTATCTGTGACAATGGACATGGGCACACCATACCGACAGATGATGTAATTGAGGATGAATGAGGCGATCTGCTTGCCGGTGACTTGGGTAAGTGGAACAGCTTCGATCCACTTGGTGAAATATTCGGTGGCGGTAATAATGAATTTATGGCCATTGGATGAAGATGGATGGATTTTACCCACAAGATCAAGACCCCATTGACAAAAAGGCCATGGTGTTGTGATTGGTTGCAGTTCTTGAGCTGGTGCATGTATTAGGTCGCCATGAACTTGACATTTTTTGCACTTCCTAACAAAGTAGTAGGAATCCTTTTCCATAGATGTCCAATAGTATCCAGCTCGCATGATCTTCTTGGCTAGTGATGGACCACTTGAGTGAGTCCCGCAAATTCCTTCATGTACCTCTTCCAAAGCCTTTGTTATCTCACCTTGTTCTAGACATCGAAGGAGAGTACCATCAAGACTGCGTCGGTATAGGGTTTCGGCAATAATGGTATATCGAGCAGTTTGGCGAATGAAGGTTTTACGTTGGTTATTTGATTGGTTGGGAGGAAGGGTGTGATCGCGGAGATAGGTGTAGAACTCACCGTACCATGGGGATTCAGAACCAACAAGGCAACATATCATTTCAGATTCGGGGATATCATAAGCGGGGATCCAAAGTTGTTCTACCAAGAACTCGTAGCGTGTTGAATTCTGTGGAAGATCTAGTAGAGATGCGATGGTAGCCATGGCGTCAGCAGCTCGATTCTGATCTCTTGGTATCTGCTCAAAAGTGATAGTAGTAAATGATGTCTTTAGACTGTCCACCATTTGCTTGTATGGCATGAGTTTATCATCTTTGGTCTGATATTCATTAGTTGCTTGTCGAATGACCAGTTGTGAGTCGCCATATACTTGTAGTTCTTGTAATTTCCATTGTACGGCTAACCTGAGTCCTGTGATCAAGGCCTCATACTCTGCTATGTTGTTTGTGCATGGAAATGTGAGCCTGTAAGACTTCGGGATGCTATCACCTTGAGGTGTGATAAACAGAATGCCTGCCCCCGAGCCGTGCCTAGTGTATGAACCATCAAAATATAGTTTCCATGGTTGTGCTTCTGTGATCATGAATATCTCTTCATCTGGAAAATTGGAAATGAGAGGATGATCGCCTATGAGTGGTGCATCGGCCAATTGATCTGCAATGACCTGACCTTTGATAGCTTTACGGTCCACATACTCGATGTCGAATTCACTTAGAATCATTACCCATTTAGCTAAGCGACCTGTCAATGCTGCTTTGTTAAGTAAATACTTGAGTGGATCAATCTTTGCAATGAGTTGCACCTTGTCTGTTAACAGATAGTGCCTCAGTTTAGTGGCTGCCAAGATTACTGCTAGGCAAGCTCGCTCAATAGGTGTGTAATTGAGTTCATAGCCCACAAGTGTGCGAGAGATGTAGTAAATAGCACACTCTTTTCCTTCTGCATTATGTTGTGCCAGTAGTACACCCAATGCTGTACTTGTCGCTGAGATATAAAGTAACAACGGTCTACTTGGATCTGGTGGCATCAGCAATGGTGGATTCATGAGATAGTCTTTAAGCACCTGATATGCTTGTTGGCATTTGGCATCCCACTGAAAGCGGATGTTCTTGTGTAGCAGGTGTGTGAATGGGTGACATTTATCAGCCAATTGTGCAATGAATCTTCGGATTGATTGAAGCCGCCCTTGTAATGTCCTTAGCTGACTGATATTCTTTGGAGGTGGCATGTCCATGATTGCTTTTACCTTTGCTGGGTCGACTTCAATACCTTTGCTTGAGACAATGTATCCTAGAAGCTTCCCGGAGGTTACTCCAAAGACACATTTCTTTGGGTTGAGTCGAACATGGTATTGTTCCAGTCTATCAAAGATTTTATCTAAGATGTGAAGATGTCCTTCTCTAGTAAGTGATTTTGCTAGTAAATCATCCACATAATCTTCCATTATAGTATGCATCATGTCATGGAAGATGGTGGTCATTGCTCTTTGATAGGTCGCTCCTGCATTCTTTAGACCAAAAGGCATTACATTCCAGCAGTATGTGCCCCATGGACATGTGAAGGCTGTCTTATGTTGGTCCTCTGGTGCGATCTTTATTTGATTGTATCCTGAAAAGCCATCCATGAGTGAAAGCATGGCATGTCCTGCTGTCAAATCTACTATGATGTCGATATTTGGTAGAGGGAAGTCATCCTTAGGACATGCCTTATTCAGATCTCTGAAGTCTGTACAAATGCGGATGCCCCCTTTTGGTTTGCCAACTGGTACAATGTTGGAGATCCATTCTGCATAATCAATTGGTCTAATGAAACCAACATCCAGGAGTTTCTTGAGTTCTGTTTTGACTAGCACGGCAATCTGAGGATGCATCTTACAAAGCTTCTGCTTGATAGGTTTGGCTCCTTTTGCTACTGTGAGATGATGCATGACTAAATCAGGATCAAGCCCAGGCATGTCTGCATATGACCATGCAAAGTTGATCTGACGCTGTTGGAAGAACTCTATAAATTGAGGCTGTTCCTCTGGAGTGAGAAGAGATGCCAGATGTATGATATGAGGGTTTTCAGGAGTCCCCACATTGTATTCTTTGGTTTCCTCAATAAGAATCGTGGATCGTTCCTGTTGTGTACTAGCAGGGAGAATGTCAAACCCTTCATCCTTAGGCGCCTCAGAGAGGTTTTCACCGTTGGATACGCTCTTTCTTTTTACTTTTGTCGGATCAAACAGTGCCATAATGTGGTTTTCACTGGAAGATCCATGTTTTAATGTTATATTTTTGCAGCTGAAGGGTTTGGCATCCACCCCAAAGTATGCTGCGCTATTAAGTTGAATGGCGAATCCAGCTTTGTGATCCCCGCTTGGTAGATTATCCCTTAATGCCAAAAAGTCAATGATAGCCTCATCATTTTGGAAGAGGTCAAGACATGGGGGATTTGGTTGGTTCCATTCGATGAGTTCAGGGTGGATAATGGGCAATACTTCATCGATTAAGTTAAGTGGGGGAGATGTATCAGTGAGGGTTAAGACAGTGTGGTGAAGGTCGTTGATGGTACTCTCCCTATCAGAATCCGGCGTAGGATGAGACGTAGGGTCTGTGGAAGATGTTTCCAGCTCAGATACCCAAGTGGTCTTTATCTGTGCTTCTCCGTAAACAGGGATGTCTTTGCGTGGCGGAGGTGGTGATGTGTCTTCCTCATCTGAAGTGTTAAGCTGTACAGAATCAAATTCCCACTCATGTGAGTCAGTCTCTGAATCACTTTCCAGCATCCGATTGCTATACCATACTGGGATGTCGCTGGAGTTGAATACTGCAGGTGTGATTGGTTTATGTACCTTTGAGGTGATCGGTGCTGCAGGAACTGTGATGGGGTTTAAAGGTTTTGTCACTGGAAGTATCGACAGTGTTGATTTAGTGGCTTCTATTGGAGCGGCTGGTGCCATAGATGCTGCTACGGGTTCCAATATAGTTGCTGCTATGAATGGTTTTATTGATGTGATGACTGCTGTGGATGGGATTACTAGTTCGATTGGTGGGATTTTTGGCACTGATAACAGTTGCGGTGGGTTTGTGAGCCTCGATGGGGCAGTGACAATATTGCTTGATGGTGCTTTGATTATGAAAGGTGTCCTCTTTACAGGAGGTGGGCAAAATGGTTTGCTAGGTTTTCCTTCAAATCTGAGTTTAGGAAGGATCTCTTTTTCAAAGCCTAGGCCTGTATTACCTTTGGGCTTGAACTCTGGCAGCAGCGGTTCATGTCGTCCTTGTTTGCAGTATCCCAAAGCACTCTGACCATCATATCCCATTCTTTGCATAATGAGGAGGCCTTTGCCATACTGTTCTGTAGGAAGTGTAACTTGCGGTTTGTCAGTGGTGATGGGATCTTTATAGATCCAGTCCGCCAGGTCCTCATCTTGTGTCTCTTCCTCTTGACTCTTTCCAAGGACGAAAGGCGTTAAGGCACATGGAGGCGTGATTAGTGGTTGCTGGAGCAACTGCTGTGGTTTACCATGTGTTCTAGGAGAAGTGGGCATTTGTCCCACACAAAAGAGCTGACTCAAGTTGTATTCTCCAGGACCTTCCTCTGCGATTTTCATCTTAAGCTTTTCTTGCTTGGGTATAGGGGTGTTTGAACTAGCAAGAGAGGCGGGATTTACATATGATGTGGAGGAAATGGCTTCCCTATTATTAGGAACAGTAATTTCTGGTTGATGGCTGATATTATGGCAAAATGCAAAGGGATTTGCATCGCCCAGGATTGTGATCTCTGCACCATTATGTGGGAACTTGATACATTGATGGTAGGTAGATGGAACAGCTTGCATGGCATGTATCCAAGGTCTCCCTAATAATAGATTATATGGCAGAGGAAGGTCCAGAACCTGACAAATGATATGCTTTACCACAGGGCCCACTCGGATTGGTAGTACCACAGCTCCTTTGGATGAACGCTCTGCATCATCATAGGCCTTGATGGTGATCTTCTTGCGAGGATCCACTGATTCTACTGCATAGCCCAATGCTGTGACCAACTGTAGTGTACAAATGTTTAGGCCTGCTCCATTATCTATCAAGACTCGCTTGATCCTGTGTTGGTTGACAAAGCCTTCAATGTGGAGTGAGGCGTTATGAGGTTGCTGGAACGAAGAGTTGTCACTTTCGGAAAAAGTGAGACAAGGTGATGACTTTAGATTTCCAACCATGGCTTGAAATTGGTCTGTGTTCAGGTTTGCAGGGACTGACGCCTCTTGGAGTGCTTGATCCAAGATTGTTTTATGAGATGGCGATAGGCGTAATAGTTCTAAAATGGATATGAGCGCAGGCGTTTTGTCTAATTGTTCCACAAGATTGTACTGCTTTGGATTGGAGGTGGTGCCTTGTGGAGCTGCCTTGATGGTGACCTTGCCACGACGTGTAACAACATTGCAATTTGAGGTGGGATTTTTGAAGGTTATGGTTGCAATTTGTTCACTGGCATCATACAGGTGATTTACAGTGTAGTTATACGCAGCCTGCGTATAATCAGTGGTATCAGTGCCTCGCCGGGAAGTGGAAGGACCCCTTTGATCTTGTGATGGAAGTGGATTCTTAAACATTAAATGATCATTATTTGTCATTTTTGGATCATGTCCTTCAATCTCAATTTCTCCTCGATCAATAAGATCTTGAATGAGATCTTTCAATCGATGACAATTACTTGTCTTGTGTCCTCGTCCTTGATGGAACTCACAATGTTCAGTATCTCTCCACCATGCTGGTTTGACCTGAGGCTCATAGTTGGATAGCTTAGGTAGAGTGATCAAATTCTGAGAAAGGAGTTGTCGCAACACTGTTTCAATGGGTTCCCCTAAGGGAGTGTATGTACGTTTTTGTTTTTGTGGACGAGGTCTTGGTTCATCCTGAGATGTGATGCGACCTTGATTAGGAGGAACATTTGTGTTATTTTGAGGTGGAGGATTTTGTCCTGCAAACCGAACCACAGGTTGTGCATTTTGGATAGTTCGAGCATCCACAACCCCATCGTTGACGATATTCTTATTCTTGTTCCAGAAGTTTGGTTTATCACTATTGAATCGCGGGCGAGGACCATCTTTTGGTTCATTAAAGATTTTGATGAGTCCTTTCTTGATGAGTGCCCTTTCACATTTTATACCTTTGGTGATCATATCGTTAAAGGAGTCTGTGTCTTTGACATCCAGGTGAAATTCCATTTCTTCGTTTAAGTTGGAAATGAAAATTTCCACTAGTTCTCGTTCAGGTAACTGAAGAGAACGTCTGCTAGACATTTGGCGCCATCGTTGCAGGAATACTGAGAATAGTTCACCTGGTTTTTGTTTGGTATTGCATAGATCAGCCATGGTGATGTCGCGTTCAATATTATAAGAGTAATGAGATAGGAACTTCTGGATGAGTTCCTCAAATGTTCTAATGCCACCTGGAAGTCGGGAAAACCATGATGTGGTTGTTCCTCCCAAGCTTTGGGGAAAAAGGCGCATTAGGTATGTGTCCTCATAAGCTACTTCAAGACAAGCAGAATGAAATTCTCGGACATGATCACGGGGATCCCCCTTTCCTCTATATTTTTCAAATTTGGGTGTTTCAAACCCGCGTGGAAAGGGTGGCATATAAAGATTCCTATCAAACGGATAGGGACAGATGTCGTTAAGTGAGAATTGATTGGTCCTAACACCACTATGAAGTTGTTGGGCGAGATTCTCGACTTGTTGCCGCAACATCTCCATTTCATTTGGAGGAGGAGGTGGTGGGTTACCTCGAGGGATGTTATATCTGATGTGATTTCTACCTCTTTCCTCCTCATGGCGACTTTGTCTTTCTGATGCTTGTCTTAATTGGGCAAGATCAAAGTCTGAGGGGAGTTTGGCTCCTTCTTGAGCAAGTCTTAAGAAGTGAGCATCTGCGTTGCTCCTTAGTATTTCATCAAATAATCTGTTAAAATGAGGGTTATGCTGAACCCTTTCGATTGTTGAAGGAGTGGGTGTACCTGGGTTTTCATCATTCCCAGTTCCTCCAAGTGCTTCTTGAAATTCATTGAGGTTGTCCTCTTCTTCCTCAATTTCTATTTCTCGCTGCCTTGATCGTGATCGGGTTTGAGCCATTTTGTTTGCAAGTTTGTTTTGAAGTTGATTGAAGATGATGATGAGTTGGTGATGAAAGATTGATGATTGGTGATTTGTGTTGTATGGGGATCTCTAGCACTTTAAGGTAGATGTAACCAAAATTCCTTCTTTGAATTGCTTGTTTGTTTTGAGGAGTTTGGATGTGATAAGGTGTAGAGAAATCTGAGATGTGTTACAGATTTTGACTACCTAGCAATGAGAGGATTCACTCATGAACTAGTTTTAACCTGCGTAGATGTGTCTCTTAGGATGAGCTTATCCTAGATGTAGAAACAATCTAAAAGTGATGTGATGTGTTTGATTTCAAGCAATATCTAAAAGAGAACTTGGGACAAGAACCTCTTAATGTTTTGAGAGTTTTGGGATGAATTGATGATGGAATAATGATGTATGAATGAGATGATGGATGTTTTGTTTTTCAACTTCAATAAAAACTTTGTGTTACAAATGGAACAAACTCTACCTCTTCCCTTTCAGGCGTTGGTGGCACTTCTCGAGCTGTGTTGTAGGTGATACAGACGTTTTGGGAAGAAGTTGGGATTAATCTTTCCTCCTTGATTTTTGTGATAACTCAGAGCTCTATATTGCATAAAAGCTCTGCGGTTCAATGATTCGGAATCAAACTCGTTTGTTTTACCTTGAAGATAGAGACGCATGCGATGTAGAAAGACTCTATGTGAGACAAAGATTTGTCTATTGAGATAGAAGAATTTCCTCCTTTTGATCAAAGCCTTTGAGCTTAATGGTCTTCTTTTCAAGGTAATATTCTGATGACACTTCTTCTTTCGCAAGATGTGAAGAATGGTCATAAAAGTTGTGACTCTGTGTTGTTTGCACTTTGTTTTTGGTATTTTTTGTTTGTTTTTGAGAAATGTTGGATGAATACTATGTTTTTGGGATTGATTTTCTAATTTTTCTTTGACAAGAAAACAAAGCAAGCACACAAACATAAGAATGTCGCCTCAAAGGCACAAATGAGTATGGGTCTAGATCAACCCAATCCTTGGACTTGTTTTTGACCCTTCCTTTAGATGTATTTTAAGGTGTATTTCCAAAGCCTAAAGTCGGCTCAATTTGCACTTGGTCTTTAAAACGAACACACTTCAAACACTTTTTATCCCTAAGGTCAAATGGCCAGTTGTGATAAATTTAGCCCACATCTTGATATTTCTTCGACTTTGGTACTACATACCTTATGAATCCCGCCTTGGCAGGTAAGGATGTGATATACTAAGTCTTGCACGAGCATAACAAATAGATGATCCCTATGATGGGGGAGTCACCACTTTTATCAAGCCACAAGTGACTTTTCAAAAAGCTATGTTTCTACTCAAGGAAATATGTATGGTGAGTATCTTGGGAGCAAAACCATCTATGCTCTTGCACTAAATTATATCTCAAATATCCTCAATCAATAGAACGGGTGGGCTACTACTTAAAGGTGTTTAGTCATGTTCGATGTTTTTGGACATAAGTTCATTCTGCAGTGACTCACTTAAGAGCCTTGTAACTGGTGGTGGGGCCCATTTGTCCTTTCGGCCAGTTACACTGTAGGAACAGCTATACCCAAGGCTACAGCTTTCGCTCTCACCTGATTTCTATAGCGGCTCGAAGGATTTACCGCTCGAGGTCGTTCCCAAGAGTATCGATCCCTTGGCAGGCCTCTCTTAAAAAGATAAAATGTGAGTGTTACTAACACTTTTCTCTTGCACCTAGGACCACGAAAGCCAAGGGAGAGGATAGTGTGTGTTAGAAGTAGGACCACTCGACCAACTCTTTGCACAAGTGTGCCAAACACGAAAAACACTTGTTCTTTTTAATCTATCATTGCAATGTGATCTAACTATTTGGAGATGTTGCTCCAACAATCATGGTGTTCTTTTTAATTTTCAAAGGCAATTGTTTGAGTAAACTAGAATTTGAAAATCCTAGTCAACTTAATGAAAAACACGTTTGCATGAAGTAAAATTGCTTTAAAAATGAGACAAGTTGATTGTAAATTTTATTTGCACCAAAAATGGAAGTGTGGATTGTGAGTTTTATCTTGATGCAAGAAATAAATTTTGCCTTGTTTATTTTAAGCACCAAAACGAAGTTTGTTTCCTAACTTGCAAAAAAAAAAAAAAAAAAAAAAAAAGTTGTTTTTGTGTAAGTTTGTGGTTCTTTTTACCTTGGAACAATGAAATTCTTTTTAAGAGCCCCAAACAAATGTGTGATTCTTTTTTTAAAAGCCCAAATTTGAAATGTGAAGTTAATTTTAAACCAAAATAAAAAGTGAATTCATTTTTAAAACCAACTTCAAAAAACAAGTTAGTAAAAAATATAAATCTACTTTTTAATCTAATTTAAATCTGCACAAAAGAGAAAAATAGTTAGTAAAATCCGCCTATTTGGTGGGCTTCTACAAGCCTAATTTTTTTTTTTTTGGTTACAAGGTGATTTGTACAACGTTTTGTTACAATAGCGCTAGTCTGCGTTTGAACAGAGGCACTATTTAACACAAACGTATTAAAAGAAAGGGAAAGACAGAGAAGGGAAAAGCACTGAAACAGGGGGAATAGCGCCAAAATAATGCCAAACGCACCAAAACAGTGTCAAAATCGCAACCTGTGTGACATTTTCAACATTCAAACATGTTATTGGTTAAAAAAAATAAAAATGATCTTTTTGGTGTTTGGATTCACGTCGGGTTCACCAAATGATGCTCTGCAAAAAGGATTAGAAAATCTGTTTGATGGCAACACACACAAGAGCACAAGAAACAAACGTTAGTGTTAGCAACAAAAGATTATCCTAAACAGGCATATCAAGAGAGATATTAAGCATGAAATAGAAAGCATATAAACATAGAATGAAATAGCTAATCAAGATGCTCATAGTTGCGATCTCCCTTGTTCCTCTCCTCTCCAAGTCCCAAATGAGTGTAGCTCTCAGCTTTTAGCACTAGCCATGGATGCCATATGGAGATTCAAGATAGTTGAATATGATAAGCAAATACTATGCAAGAGTAGATAGTGATGCTATGAAAAAGCTCTATGCTAATGCCAGTATAACAACAATACTCTAAAATGCTTCCTCTTTGCTTGAGGAGAAGGGTTCTATTTATAGAAGAAATGGGGAAATGAAGGGTTAAGATTGAATGGTTTAATCAAGGGCCAAGTTTGAAAGTTGGGGATCCATGTGCACAATTGGCACCAATAAAATGGTGACAAGTGTCAACATAGGATTGGGTTGAGAGAAGAGGTTGGAGGCATTAAAGGCCTGAGAAGACCTCATGGTTATCTAGAAGGTAAGGGTCAAGTCTAAATTAGGATTACCCACTGGATTAAGAGTTAATCCAAGGATAAACCTTTGTGCAAATGTTTAAGAGATAATCATGGTCAAAGCATTAAAGGCTTGATGAGACCTTTGGGTTGGGTAGAGGTTGAGTCAAAACAAATGTTTTAACCATGTGGGAGGGTTTGAGGTAACCATTAATGGTTATTGGAGACTTTGGGGATTAAGTGGTTGAAGGTTGAAAGCCTTCAATGGTTATCAAAGACTTTGAGCCATTTAGTGGTTGAAGGTTGGAAGCTTTCAAAGGTTATCCAAGACTTTGAGGGTTAATTTGTTGAACACACAAAGCATTAATTGTTTTTCAAAGACTTTGGAGTCTTTGAGAAGTGACTCCAATTTGCTTAGGAATGTGACAATATTTAGGGGATGGATTAGGCTAATTAGGAAGGGTTTAGAAGAATCTAGAAGGGGTTTAGGCATACAAGTGGATTTTGTAGGAAAATGCAAGTGGGAGAAATTTTGGTATTTTCAATTAAAATAAAATCATTTATTTCAATTAAATGGTGTAATTTGCATTTGGATAAATATTCAAATAAATATTAATTTATTTAAATGAGAAAAATGAAGATAAAGCATTAAAATGCTTGAAGACTTTGAGGGAAACCATTAAAGGCTTGAAGACTTTAAGGAAAACAATTAAAGTCTTAAGAAGATTATAGAAGGAAGCCATCAAGTTTGAAGACTTTAAAGCCATCAAGTTTGAATACTTTAAGGGAAACCATTAAAGGTTTCAAGTGGGTGAGGATAAATAGGATTTTAAATAAATAATTTATTTAAAATAGTTGTGCAACTTGCTTTTGTAGGAAAATACAAGTGGGTGGAGGATAAAGGTGATTTAAATAAATTATTTATTTAAAATAATTGTGCAACTTGTATTTGTAGGAAAATGCAAGTGGGTGGAGGATAAAGGTGATTTAAATAAATGATTTATTTATTTAAATGTGAGAGGTGGGATTTTGGGGGTTTTAAATAAATATTAATTTATTTAAATGTGAGAGAAGATTTAATTAAATAAATATGATTTATTTATTTAATTAATGGTCTGAATTTGGTTAAGTGAATTAAATCAAATAAATTGAATAATTTATTTAATTAATAGGAGAAGAGGGTTAAGATGAATTAATTAAATATATTAATTTAATTAATTATTAATTGATGGTTAAATAATCAAATAAATACTAAGTATTCATTTAATTAAATGGACAGATTTATGTGACTACAGTTGGTATTTTGTAATAAGTTCTATGAACTATTTTATCTGGTTTTTGTATTGCTTTGGCATTTGATGTCAAAGGGGGAGAGATATCTATGGAAAAACACATTATCTTTTGGGAGAGATTATTCCTAGGGGGAGTAATATTATGTATTTTGATTTCTGGTAATTGATCTCCTTGGGAGATTGTTGGTTTTTGGTTTTTGGCATTTTTGCTTTTGCACTTAGATGGTTTTTCCATCTTGTGTTGCCATCAATGCCAAAGGGGGAGATTGTTGGTATTATGGATGTGTTGCACTGGTTTTGTCATTGATGTCAATACTTGTCAACACTTATCAGCACTGAAGATCTTTGGTTATGTTCACTGGAATGTTCAGTGACTTATGCACAGTCACTGGTATCTGGTTCACCGGGAGGTTATATTGTTCACCGACACTGAGGATGATCTGTTATCATTTGGAGATTACTTGGTTATCCTGAAGACATTGTTTGGACACTTGTTTTGGTGATTTGGTTATTGGTCTAATCAAGTTTAAATATTTGTTGTTACCGGCAAATTGGTCTAGGTTATGGACCGGCAAGCGTTATCTATTCCAGATCAGCACAACACGTTATGAAGATGATTTGTTTATTAGTTATTATTCTAAATGCATTGAGCCGACATGGTGCATCGCATATTGATTCATTTGTATTGATTTTATTGTAATATTCTTAGTGAGCCAACCTACACATTTGGTCTTAGGTTTTGGTATATATGTAAGATCTCATTTGTGAGATTAATGGTGAAGCGAAAAAGGATTGTAATAAGGTATTTCGATATATGCGAATATAAGCAGAGCTATACATGCAGACATCATTTGAAGATTCAAGGAATGTTT
This sequence comes from Cryptomeria japonica, assembly GCF_030272615.1. Classification (NCBI taxonomy): domain Eukaryota; kingdom Viridiplantae; phylum Streptophyta; class Pinopsida; order Cupressales; family Cupressaceae; genus Cryptomeria; species Cryptomeria japonica. The sequence continues at coordinate 40,433,867 of NC_081408.1, read as the reverse complement.
TGGTGAAGGCAATTAGAGCTTAACCGGTACTGAATCCAGCATATGAAGATGCTATTTTGAGCAGTACATTATCATTGGATCTAACCATCGAATTGTAGTTAGTGTGACTCCCATCTTGTGATTGAGCAATGAGATCTAGGTAGTTGGCCTTTTTGCATGTGCAGACCCCATATTGTACACACATACTATTTGCAGTAGTATCATCTGATTGTGGGTAGGGTTTTCCATCATGGTTTTTCCCCTTACAGGGTTTCCACGTACAAATATATATGTTATGTGTTGTGGATGTTATTTGTCTTTCTATTTCATACATCAAACTTTACTGGTATTGTAATTAACTGTTAAACTGTCAGCCAACATTAAGTTTCGTTTACTGACATTATGCATCAAGTTTGATTAAGTTATATTTGGGTTGAAATTAATAGACAACTGATTCACCCCCCCCCTCTTTGTTGCCTCCAGGTACTAACAACCACTCCCCTGTCCCAGGTAGATTAGGGTAGATCTGATGATTCTGGGTGATTCCTGTGCCTTTTGTTAAGCTAAAAGTGCCTTCGGGTACATGTTTCTGCACCTACAACTGAAAAGGGAAGGTTTGGGTGACTATATGGGGTTTTACCTTAGTCAAACCCCTATGTTGGTGATTTCCACCTCCACAAATAGCCGCTAATGTACTGAAAATGTTTGTGCTAGAACCTTGTGTGTATGCAAGATTCTAAAATGAAAGAAACTAGAGATACCCTACGCATGAGAGTAAACCCTGAATGTGAATGTAAATAACAATGCTTCAAACCAAATATGCTAAATGATCTAAAGAATGAATGTAAATATGTAAATTGATGTAAAGAAGCTCATACAGAGACATGAAAATAACATGAAATCATACCAATCCCCAAGGGAGAGATATTGCCACAAGATCTCCTATTACTCTTCAATGTCTTCAAGGCTCCTAATTGATGATGAATGCTTGATGGAATGTTGTTGAATGTTGTTAAAGATTTCACATAGGCTTCTCTTTCAATACATAGAAGGCTCCTTATGCTTGCTTTGCTGAAAACTCCCTTAGATTAGATAGATCTTCATTCCCTTCAAATGAAAAAAGCGAGCTCTTATGTATGAAACCCTAGATCTTATTTTCCACTTAATTCTGTCTTTAGGCCGACCTAGGAATTGAATTTCACGTAAATCTTTTGGGATTAACCATTATAATATCATAGAATTGTGCTCCTGAAATTTCAGAAGAAAAGCCGAGGACCATGTGCACTCCCGCCACAGTCCGACCAGCTTTTTACCAAATTTTTAGGGTCGTTAGATATGATGATATTAGAGTGAATCCCAAAGTTACAGCTGATTTGAGGTGTTTTGATATGCGAAATCCGGTCTTAAAGGTCGAAATAGGACATAATTAGGGTTTATGATTAAATGATTTATTGGAGGAATAAAATAAAAAGGGGGACACTTAGGGTAAAGGGCCCAGTTTTATAATGTGAGGAGTGATAAAATATGACTTTATATTTAATTAAATTAATTAATTAAATGCTTAAAGGGAAATAATAATGCAAGATGCAAACACACTAAGGTAGGTGCTAACCTAAGTGTGAAATTGTACTACCCTAGCAAGGGAGTACAATTTATGACACTACAACACATTCATACTATTTTAGTTCATCCTTATTGACAAGGTTACACCTCTCAACATAATTAAATGTTTATCTATGCCTGCATGGATAGGTGAGTTTGCTTGGGCCATGGGTTTACTCCCCATTGGTCTCAAGTTTGACTCCCTCCTAGGTTAAGAGGGGGGGACTGCTTGCGGGTTGTGAATCCTCCCCACAGGGTAGCAGGGATACCCCTATCGTTACCAAAAAAAACAAAAAATATTAAATATTTATCTACAAAATGTATTGTTGTTATGTGGACAAATAGTATGCTTATGTATAAAACTACTATTCTTATGCATACAATTAATGGGGTGACAATATGTATGCATTAAAGTTATTCCTATTATATGTTTGTCCTATGACAAATGTAAAAGGAAAATATAATAAATACATTGTGAAGACAAGGGAAAAAAATGAAAACATGAAAATTTTAGTGCATAAATGGACTCTTTTACCTTGTTTTTTCTTTTCTCTTTTGATTAAACGTAAGTGAAGTGTATCCAATGGCTCCACTTGATGTGTTCTTTCTGATGTGTTGATGGATTGAATGTGGTTGTTTAGTAGACCAATAGCATGATGTTAAGACTAGGATGATAGATCAAGAAAATGGCAACATAAGAATATAATTAAGATGGATGACTAAATGAATAGCATGATGATAGCATAAGAGTATCAAATGGGATGTGAGCCCTTGAATTTTTAAATTTTTCAAGAGGAAAAATGGAAAGCCAATACATATTTGTTAATGGAGGGCTAGGATTTGAAGAAGATGGGGATATGGATTGAAGTTGTAATCATGTGACAAATGTCATGTGAGGCTAAGAGCTAGTCGTGTGAAGATTAGACTACAAAACAACAAACACAAATGATACACTACAACTTAACAAACTAAAAACGTGGACATAAATCTTGAAGATGTGATAGGAAGTCTTGACAAAAATTTAAAAAACAGATCCAATGAATACATTGAACTACAATTCAGTTTCAACAGTATGTGTACGTAAAATATGGGAAAAATTACTTTCTTCCAACAATTAAATGTAATAATCCTCTTATAAATGCAAATAAAGTATATCTTTTAAATATTTATAGGAATAAAACAAGAAGACTCTAAAGCAGATTTACCCGTAGTGAAGGAAACTATTTATTTGCTTTTGATCCCTAATGTTGTTCAAAGGACTTTGACTTGCAGCAGTGGGTACTGGCTCCTTTGCACAATAGTTGTCAAATGTGTATTGGGCAGTGTGGCGTGGAAATGGACTTCAAGGGAAGGAAATATTTTGATCACTCCTCTACAGCATTCACACAGCCTTCAATGCCAATTATAGCTTGATGATACCAAATAATAGATTAAATAAAAACTTCATCAAGAGGCCCTTAAAATACACAAATAGCTTGATGATACCAAATAATAGATTAAATAAAAACTTCATCAAGAGGCCCTTAAAATACACAAACATAATCGAATTGGAAGGCAAAATTTTAGATCTTCATCACAGTTGATTCATCACATTGAGGATCCAAATGTATAACCTGCTCTAAATTTATGTGGCAGACATGCTTAATAAAAATATGAATAAAACCATATGCTTACACAACTAAAAATAGATTGATCTCAATATTATTAGTATTATATGTTAAGAAAACAATGTCTCTAAAAGCTAACAAATTACAAAACAAATTTGTATCATAATTATAGATAATTTTTAGCATAGTCATAAATGACAAATATTTTCTGAATCTTTTAAAATGATAATGTTGTCCATCACTAAAAAGTATTTTCTACTCTAAGTTGTTGTAAGACAATTACAATAGAATACTTGGAGGGCAAGGTTTACTTAGGTGAACGCTGTAATAGGTTGTATTGAGTTGGAGGCCACCATAATTGCCCCCTGGAAGATTAATGTGGGACAAGTCCAGATTGCCCAAGAATGTGGGTGATTGCAGCTCCAAGGAGATAATTACTGGGAAAGGCTAATAGCCTTGCAATGCCTGGGAAAGGCTATGATATTTTGTGTAGTCTATAAATGTTTTGCCTCTGTATTTTGTGTAGTATATAAATGATTTGCCTTTGTAATAAAGAAAACAGAGTCTGCATAAAAACAGAGCATACTACTACTCTGTTCTTAACCCTGCTGTTAAGAACAGAGTAGTAGTATCTGTAAGTCAATTTGTTTATTGTTGTTATTGTTTTCTCTCTGCTATTTTATTTTGTTAATTAGTTGGCTCGGAGGAGACAGGGTAGCTTAAAAAATCCCTCTCATGTTGTTATCATCAATTGCTTACAGTTTGCGAGAAAGGATTGGAAATACGAATTTAGCCCATTTCCACCCAATTTTAATGTTTGAAGAGAAAGCATGTCTCCAAACTACGGTGGAAACTTGCCCTCCAAATAATTTTTCTCTAAGTTCACCATCTCAATGGAAGAGCGATTTTGAAATTGGGAGGAATATTTTCTCTAAGTTCAACATCTCAGTGGGAGGAATATTTTCTCAGCATGACTACACTCAAACAACCTCACTACTGGTCTCATCCAAAAAGTAGGAATAAATAACATAAAATGGAAAAGTATTATATCGTATGCATTTAGTACAGTTTATAGTTAGGAAAATATGACTGCTATAGCCTCACTAAGATGGCCAATTTTCTAATGTATGATCTCCTTCAATCAAAGTGTCAATTGTTATATGTATCTGTAATGACTCTCCTATGGAGCTGTCAATTTTGTTAAAAAAAATTAATATCAAAACAAAGAGTATGGATACATTTAACTACATTATTCTAAGTTCAATTTACTAATTTATATTTCATAATATTTATATTAATATAAATTATAAAAAAACAAAATTACATGATTATAAAAGAAAAAATCTTCATCTTTATTACTTTTTTCTCTATTTTATAAAATATTTTATTCATTTAGTAGTTATTCTTGATCTTATAAAGAATAAAATAACCACCATAAAATAAATTCTAGCTACCATTATTAATATTATATAAATTTTAATTTATAAATAATTTAATACTGCACATTTTTTTGACAAAAATTAATTTATATTTTTAATCTAAAATAATAATAAATAAATAAATTTTTATTGTTAATGATAAAATAGTTATGACTTTTTTTTTCCTTAATATAAATCTGTCAAAATAAAATAAAATAATCAATAAACATTATTGATTTTGATTCTTCAAGTTAATTTAAATTAAAATTAAAAAATATATTACATAAATGTTATTTTAAAATTCACTTAGACTAACAAGATGTCAATTTTTTTTATTTTTTCATAAAATTGATGCATCATTAACATTTAGATGAAAGCTAAAATTTGTTTATAATTTCTACCTTGTAATGACATGATAAAATTTTTAATGCTGAGAGGGCACTTCACCTTTCATATTTCCCAATGATTTTACATTCCTTGTTATCCATACAAATTCTTGACTATACCACCTGCAATAACAAATCATGAATGGTCAACGTGCTACTTTATTTGATTTACAACTAAAAAATCTAGGCAAACTTTGTACCTAAAATTGCTTAAATTTCTAACTCTCGGGAATCATTGCATATTGCTTTGTCAATCGAACTTTTTATTAGAGCTATAAGACACATCTTCCATGCCACTCAATAGGAATAGGGAAATAACACACTAAAACAAAATGTAGATATAAATAATTGATTGACCTGTCACATTCAAGATCAAAATAAATATCCCACTCTCAATTTATAAGGCAGGCATGATGATACATGAACAAAACTTAAATTTTACTTAATAAAAATATGCATAAACCATATGCTTGCGAACTAAAAATAGATTGACTTCAATCTTATTAGGTAGGTCAACATCATATGTTAAGAAAACAACTAAAGCTTACAAATTAGCTTACAAACTTCTACCACAGTTGTACCACAGTTGTAGACAACTTCTTGATATATAATTATAGAAGGCAATTATTTTCTAAATCTTTCGAAAAGATAAATGATAATGTCGTCCATCACTTGGAAGCATTTTCTACTCAAAGTTGTGGTAAGACACAACACTCCAATTACAATTGAAAACCCAACTGCAAAGCTCATTCCCAGACCAACTGCCCACCATGTATCCTTCTCTTCTTCTTCTTCTTCATCCATCTTATCAACATCTATATTTGGCGGACAAGGTTTACTTTGGTGAAGGCCGCAACAGGTTGTATTGAGTTGGAGGCCGCACAGGCCTGAATTGTTTGAAAAGGATGATGCCTCAAATGTGTAGAATTGTCCCCCTTGTGGTATCCTACCAGAAAGATGATTGCAGGACAAGCCCAGGTAACACAAGAATGTGAGTGATTGCAGCTCCAAAGGGATATTTCCAGACAGTTGGTTGTGTGACAAATCAAGAGACTCCAATTGTAGCATTTTCCCCAAACTCTTCGGGATTTCACCCGTAATATGGTTTCTTGAAATATTAAGAATAACCAAACCCTCGAGCAATCCCATGTCTGGAGGAATTCCACCTGCTAAATTGTTGTTTGATAGATCAATACATTTTACCAGTGCCAATGACCTTACATACTCCAATTCTTGTGCTTTGTTAATGACTGTCACTCGATCCACATAGAAAAGGTCGCTATGAACTCGATCCACATCGAAAAGGACAGTATAAATTGTACTAGCTTCAAATATTTCAGCTGTTACTGTTTGGTTTTTCATGGCCTGTAAAGATGAAATGGTGGCGGGAATGATTCCTGAAAATTTGTTGGATGAAAGATCCAAGATTTGAAGAAGTGGCAGTGTTGTGACTTCTAAAGGTATTATGCCTTCAAATCTATTTGATCTCAAGATCAAAATCTTAAGCTTTGAAAGCTGCCCTATCCAAGTTGGAATGTTCCCTTTCATTCTGTTATTGCTCAAATCTAGTATCTCCAACTCCTTACTATTTGCAAGAGAGGATGGGATATACGACTTCAGTCCATTTCCACCCAATTTTAATGTTTGAAGAGAAAGCATGTCTCCAAGCCCCCGTCGCAACTTGCCCTCCAAACAATTGTTCTCTAAATTCAACATCTTAATATAAGAGCTATTTTTCAAACAGGCAGGAATCTTACCTATAAGCTTGTTATTTGAGAGATCCGCAATCTCTATTTGGCATATAGACGGTGGAATGCTACCGTTGAGATAATTTCGAGACACAGACAGATATGCAAGACTAGAATATTCTGCTGGAATGGATCCACTGAGTTGATTCTCTGACACGTCCAGATACAACAGGACATCAGAAAGGAGCGGAAGCTGCCCTTGTAAATTATTTCTATGCAAATCCAGAATTCCCAATCGACTTCCCATCATCGAATTAGATGGAAATCCTGTAAAGTGATTATGAGAAAGATTGAGAACCTGAAGAAAATTGACAGCCCATATCCACTGGGGAATATTTCCTGTAAGGCTGCAGTTGGACAAATCCACATCTCGAACCCAATATTGAGTTATTAGGAATGTTGGAATACCGCCTTCCACTTTACATGACCCTAATCCCAGCTTTTCCAAAGAGAATCTTGGAATCCATGTTGGACTGAACTTGGCAGTCAAAAGATTATCGGAAATGTCTAAATGGACGAGCTGGCTGAGATTATCAAGGTGAGACTCTGAAAAAGTCCCACTTAACCGGTTGGAGTACAGGTACAGGCTGTTCAGTTTAGGAAGATTGGAAATGTTGAGGGGGATGGCACCTTCTAAATTGTTGTTGCTTAGATCAAGCCATGTAAGGTAGTGAAGCGTACCGGCGGGGGATGGAATACTGCCATTCAATTGATTGTAACTCAAATCAACATATTGGAGATTCGGAAATGCAGTCAACAGCATTGGGGGAACGGGACCATCCAAATGGTTATGGGATAGATCAATATAGGCCAAAGGAAAAGGTCTTGCCAACGGAGGTCTATCCCCAAACGGCGGGATGTGGCCTCTCAACATGTTATTATAGAGATCCAATTCTATAAGCGCTGTGAGATTTGCCATAGTAATCGGTATACTTTCAACACGGCAGTCTGAGAGATGCAAGATAGTTAACGAGGAAATGTTGGCAGAAGAGTCCGGAATGGTTCCTCCCATTGCTGTGCCTGAAAGGTAGAGGGTGTGAAGGGAAGCAGAGAGTTGGGGTAGAATGCTTGACAGCTTCCCTCCCAGATCCTTGTTCCAGGACAAGTCCAGTAGTTGCAGTCTTGGAAGGCTCAGCAGGGCAGAAGGGATGCTACCAGTAAAACCGTTCCTACGAAGTTGGAGGTGGGTGAGATTGGTGAGGTTGGCAAGGGAAGGGGGAGATTCTCCAGAAAGATCACACTCGTACATTTGAAGACAGGTGAGAGCGTACATGGTGGAGAGAGCGTTGTCCAACTCATTGCTTTCAACTCTTGACATGTTCACATTGTCCAGGATGAGCTCCCGTAAATCTCTCATATTTCCCGTCCACGCCCGCACGTCCACCATTCTCAGATCATTGTAAGAGAGATCCAAGTAGTGCAAAGTAGACATGTTCCCCAGCTCCCTAGGAATATCTCCACTAAATCCAGCCTCTGATAAGTCCAAGTAGCGCAAACTCTTGAGTCTGGCCAATCCAGGAGGGATGGTAACCAAAAAGAAGTTATTGAGACTGAGATCCAGATGCTCCAACTGTTTCAAATTGAACAAGGGGGAAAGAACATCCCCAGTTGAATCACTAAGAGGCTTTTTGAGATTGGAAGCATCATAGGAACTGTGGAGATCGAGACGAATGACATGATGTGTGTCAGGATGGCATTGGATTCCATTCCACTCACAACAGTTGAAACCATGCCATGAGTTGAGCAATTGATTGGAGGGATCAACAACAGAATCCTTGAAACGCAAAAGGTAATCTCTTTCAGGGCGGGGACAACACCAACCGCCATTGACGTGGAAGAGCAGAACAAAGGCTACAGCTAACCAACACATTTTCATTAGACTGCCTCTAGTTGCTCTTTTTCTGAGGCTTTGAGCGCCTCTAGTTGAATATATAGAGAATGGCTTGAACCCCACTCCAGTATGGATTACTCTAGTGGAACATCTTCACCTAAACCGGCATTCGATTTGTTGACTAGACTATAAAAGGAAGATTCTGAAAACTCCAAATTCGGTTTCAATGAATTTGCACTAGGGACAAGTCGGGGAAAATTTTGTAGCGTGAACAACACACAATGTAGGCCCATCGAGAAAAATAATGAAAAATTTGACAGTCATTATCATCATACACGGCATTACTTGATATGTTGAGGTGTTTGCTGCATGAAATTTGTATGAAATTTTCTTCCGCGTAAAGTCCCCCGCAAAGCACAATTTGAAGCTGTATGAAATTTATTTAATTTTCTTCTGCGTTTTTATTTAATTTTATGAAATTTATTTAAGAAAAAATCTTAAATATTTTATTATTTTATCTTAAATCTTAAACAAAATTACATGATTATAAAAGAAAAAATCTTCATCTTTATTACTTTTTTCTCTATTTTATAAAATATTTTATTCATTTAGTAGTTATTCTTGATCTTATAAAGAATAAAATAACCACCATAAAATAAATTCCAGCTACCATTATTAATATTATATAAATTTTAATTTATAAATAATTTAATATTGCACATTTTTTTGACAAAAATTAATTTATATTTTTAATCTAAAATAATAATAAATAAATAAATTTTTATTGTTAATGATAAAATAGTTATGACTTTTTTTTTCCTTAATATAAATCTGTAAAAATAAAATAAAATAATCAATAAACATTATTGATTTTGATTCTTCAAGTTAATTTAAATTAAAATTAAAAAATATATTACATAAATGTTATTTTAAAATTCACTTAGACTAACAAGATGTCAATTTTTTTTATTTTTTCATAAAATTGATGCATCATTAACATTTAGATGAAAGCTAAAATTTGTTTATAATTTCTACCTTGTAATGACATGATAAAAATTTTAACGCTGAGAGGGCACTTCACCTTTCATATTTCCCAATGATTTTACATTCCTTGTTATCCATACAAATTCTTGACTATACCACCTGCAATAACAAATCATGAATGGTCAACGTGCTACTTTATTTGATTTACAACTAAAAAATCTAGGCAAACTTTGTACCTGAAATTGCTTAAATTTCTAACTCTCAGGAATCATTGCATATTGCTTTGTCAATCCAACTTTTTATTAGAGCTATAAGACACATCTTCCATGCCACTCAATAGGAATAAGGAAATAACACACTAAAACAAAATGTAGATATAAATAATTGATTGACCTGTCACATTCAAGATCAAAATAAATATCCCACTCTCAATTTATAAGGCAGGCATGATGATACATGAACAAAACTTAAATTTTACTTAATAAAAATATGCATAAACCATATGCTTGCGAACTAAAAATAGATTGACTTCAATCTTATTAGGTAGGTCAACATCATATGTTAAGAAAACAACTAAAGCTTACAAATTAGCTTACAAACTTCTACCACAGTTGTACCACAGTTGTAGACAACTTCTTGATATATAATTATAGAAGGCAATTATTTTCTAAATCTTTCGAAAAGATAAATGATAATGTAGTCCATCACTTGAAAGCATTTTCTACTCCAAGTTGTGGTAAGACACAACACTCCAATTACAATTGAAAACCCAACTGCAAAGCTCATTCCCAGACCAACTGACCAACTGCCCACCATGTATCCTTCTCTTCTTCTTCTTCTTCATCCATCTTATCAACCTCTATATTTGGCGGACAAGGTTTACTTTGGTGAAGGCCGCAACAGGTTGTATTGAGTTGGAGGCCGCACAGGCCTGAATTGTTTGAAAAGGATGATGCCTCAAATGTGTAGAATTGTCCCCCTTGTGGTATCCTACCAGAAAGATGATTGCAGGACAAGCCCAGGTAACCCAAGAATGTGAGTGATTGCAGCTCCAAAGGGATATTTCCAGACAGTTGGTTGTGTGACAAATCAAGAGACTCCAATTGTAGCATTTTCCCCAAACTCTTCGGGATTTCACCCGTAATATGGTTTCTTGAAATATTAAGAATAACCAAACCCTCGAGCAATCCCATGTCTGGAGGAATTCCACCTGCTAAATTGTTGTTTGATAGATCAATACATTTTACCAGTGCCAATGACCTTACATACTCCAATTCTTGCTCTTTGTTAATGACTCTCACTCGATCCACATAGATATAGTTGTCAAAAGTACTAGCTTCAAATATTTCATCTGTTACTGTTTGGTTTTTCATGGCCTGTAAAGATGAAATGGTGGCGGGAATGATTCCTGAAAATTTGTTGGATGAAAGATCCAAGATTTGAAGAAGTGGCAGTGTTGTGACTTCTAAAGGTATTATGCCTTCAAATCTATTTGATCTCAAGATCAAAATCTTAAGCTTTGAAAGCTGCCCTATCCAAGTTGGAATGTTCCCTTTCATTCTGTTATTGCTCAAATCTAGTATCTCCAACTCCTTACTGTTTGCAAGAGAGGATGGGATATACGACTTCAGTCCATTTCCACCCAATTTTAATGTTTGAAGAGAAAGCATGTCTCCAAGCCCCCGTCGCAACTTGCCCTCCAAACAATTGCTCTCTAAATTCAACATCTCAATATAAGAGCTTTTCAAACAGGCAGGAATCTTACCTGTAAGCTTGTTATTTGAGAGATCCACAATCCGTATTTGGCATATAGACGGTGGAATGCTACCGTTGAGATAATTTCGAGAGAGAGACAGATATGCAAGACTAGAATATTCTGTTGGAATGGATCCACTGAGTTGATTCTCTGACACGTCCAGATACCACAGGACATCAGAAAGGAGCGGAAGCTGCCCTTGTAAATTATTGCTATGCAAATCCAGAGTCAACAATTGAGTTCCCATCAACGAATGAGGCAGAAATCCTGTAAAGTGATTATGAGAAAGATTGAGATTATAAAGAGAATTGACACCCCATATCCACTGGGGAAGATTTCCTGTAAGGCTGCAGTTGGACAAATCCACAACTTGAACCCAATATTGAGTTATTAGGAATGTTGGAATACCGCCTTCCACGTTACATGACCTTAATCCCAGCTGTTGCAAATAGAATCTTGGAATCCATGTTGGACTGAACTTGGCAGTCAAAAGATTATCGGAAATGTCTAAATGGACGAGCTGGCTGAGATTATCAAGGTGAGACTCTGAAAAAGTCCCACTTAACCGGTTGGAGTACAGGTACAGGCTGTTCAGTTTAGGAAGATTGGAAATGTTGAGGGGGATGGCACCTTCTAAATTGTTGTTGCTTAGATCAAGGTGTTCCAGAGGTAAGAGTTGGTCAATTGAAGGGGGGATTTTACCCGTCAATGCATTGTAACTCAGATCAAGCCTTGTAATGTAGTGAAGCGTACCGGCGGGGGATGGAATACTGCCATTCAATTGATTGTAACTCAAATCAACATATTGGAGATTCGGAAATGCAGCCAACAGCATTGGGGGAATGGGACCATCCAACTGGTTACGGGATAGATCAATATAGGCCAAAGGATAAGGTCTTCCCAACTGAGGTCTATCCCCAAACGGCGGGATGTGGCCTCTTAACATGTTATTACCGAGAGCCAATTTTCTAAGCGCTGTGAGATTTGCCATAGTAATTGGTATACTTTCAACACGGCAGCCTGCAAGATACAAGACAGTTAACGAGGAAATGTTGGCAACAGAGTCCGGAATGGTTCCTCCCACTGCTGTGCCTGAAAGGTCAAGGGTGTGAAGGGAAGTAGAGTGCTGGGGTAGAATGCTTGACAGGTTCCCTCCCAGATCCTTGTTCCAGGACAAGTCCAGTAGTTGCAGCTTTGGAAGGCTCAGCAGGGCAGAAGGGATGCTACCATTGAATCTGTTGAAATTAAGTTGGAGGTGGGTGAGATTGGTGAGGTTGGCAAGGGAAGGGGGAGTTTCTCCAGAAAGATCACACTCGTACATTTGAAGACGGGTGAGAGCGTACATGGTGGAGAGAGCGTTGTCCAACTCATTGCTTTCCACTCTTGACATGTTCACTTGGTCCAGGATGAGCTCCCGTAAATCTCTCATGTTTCCAGTCCACGCCCGCATGCCCACCATTCTCAGATAGTAGCTCGATAGATCCAAGTAGTGCAAAGTAGACATGTTCCCCAGCTCCCTGGGAATATCTCCACTAAATCCAGCCTCTGATAAGTCCAAGTAGCGCAAACTCTTGAGTCTGGCCAATCCAGGAGGGATGGGAACAAAAGAGAAGTTATTGAAACTGAGATCCAGATGCTCCAACTGTTTCAAATTGAACAAGGGGGAAAGAACATCCCCAGTTGAATTACTAAGAGGCTTTTTGAGATTGGAAGCATCATAGGAACTGTGGAGATCGAGACGAATGACATGATGTGTGTGAGGATGGCATTGGATTCCATTCCACTCACAACAGTTGAAACCATGCCATGAGTTGAGCACTTGATTGGAGGGATCAAGAACAGATGCCTTGAAACGCAAAAGGGAATCCCTTTCATGCCCTGGACAACACCAACCGCCATTGACGTGGAAGAGTAGAACAAAGGCTACAGCTAACCAACACATTTTCATTAGCCTGCCTCTAGTTGCTCTTACACGGCATTACTTGATATGTTGAGGTGTTTGCTGCATGAAATTTGTATGAAATTTTCTTCCGCGTAAAGTCCCCCGCAAAGCACAATTTGAAGTTGTATGAAATTTATTTAATTTTCCTCCTATTTAGGGAAGAAGTTTTTATTTTTTGATAAGTCTATATATTTTAATGTAAATCAAATTATGAAATTGTTATGTTGTTTTGGAGTCAAACTTATTGATCCATGTTTTATGAATAGTGGAAGAACCCATCTCTAATGATAAATTTTGATCCACTTAACATCTAGATGAATATTTTTCACTTAATTTTTTTGGGGAGGGGATTGTGAATAGTTTATTATTTATTTAATGTAAATTCATTTTGATTTGATTTTTAAAAGTTTTTAAAAAGCTTGAGATTTTAAATATTATTTTGTAAAAATTTAATTGTTTAATTTTAGAATAATTTTTTTCATTTTTTACATATTATTATTTTCAGATTTACATTATTAGATTAATATATTATATTAACCATTAATTATGTATTTATAACTTTATAATAATAAATTATATGTTTAGATTTTTAAAATTTTAATTATAATTTATTTTAATAATTATTATACTATAATATATAACTAAATGATCTTAAGATATATTATATAAAAAATTTAATAATATTATTATTCAAATTTTTAAAATATATAAATATATAATCAATAGTAAGTTTTTAATAAATATAATTACTTTTTAAATAATATTAATTATTATTATTCATATATATAAATTGAATTAAATAAATAAATAAATTATGAATTGATATCTTCTTTTGATAGATTTGATTTTACTTTTAACTTTTTAGGTTTATTGTTACGTGTAACTTTTAATATAATTTTTAGCTTTAACAATTTTCATATAATTTATTTTATTTTTAACATTTTATTTGAATTACAATTTTAATTTTTAAAATTTAATTTATTTAATTTTAAATATATTTACACTCAATTTTAGAATAAATTTGTATTTGTTAATATTGAATTTATCTTGCAAACTGGGATCTGCAACTTGCAGGGGTGACCATGGTTGGCAAAGGACACCCAACAATAGAGCTTCCCTTCCGAAAATCAGAGGCATTGGTAGAATGGACCTAGGATCTTTGCTAGCATATCTAACAGTTAGTCCCTACATTTGTCATGGGTTCAAACGGAATGCCTATTTGCAAGGGTGGTTGGGCTGATATTCAAAGCTTCAAGAAACACTCAAACTTTGATGCTAAGAGAAAAAAGGGTGCCCTTAAGGAAAAATCATTACATGGAGCATCTAGGGAACCTCTTTATGTTCGTAGAGGATCATATCCTCATAGGAAGTCACTAAATCAAATAAATGGTGGGAATTGGGGAAAGATGCAGGGTATAGGGGAAAAGAAGAGGAGGGTTCCTAGTTATTAGGGTTATCATAAAGATGAAGGACTCAAGCAAAGAAAGAGTTATGGCGATAATTTTTTTATAATGCCATCTAATCCTATAGCTCCAAATGCTAATCAATTAAAGGACAAAGCTTTATTGGTGAAGTGGTGTGGTGAGAGCGGAGATGTTTTAGAGATAATGGATTGGTGAAGGAAAGCCTACTCAGGAAAGATAATTATTTGACCCCTTAAGAGTCTTTTTTTTTTTTTTGTAGAATGCATAGGTCTGAATTTGAAAATCAAATTTTTATATGGAAATCCATCTTCTTCAAATATTTTGGCTTTCATTGAATCAACTGGACCCCCAACTTCGATCCCACAAAATATAATTTCAAAAAATCTCCAAAATGGCTTTGTTTTGTAGGTTTACCTATAGAAAGTTGGAATGGGGAAGCTTTGATTAGAATAAGAGATGCCCTATGAACCTTTTTGGGAGTAGAAGAAGAATTTCTCAATGGAAAATTAGGGGATGTGGCAAATATCTATGTGGAGATTGACTCAAATATGGGAGTCTTTAGAGAATTAGAAATATTATCAGATTGTGATAGATGGCATCAAAAAGTGAAAGTCTTGGATGATAAGCAACCTAGAAGCTGCCCCTTTAGGGGAAAATCGATGGCTAGTTGTTTCGGAGTCAACAAGAGCTTAGAAGGGATGAGGATGCTAGGTTTGGAATTAGATGTTGATACCCAAAAAGACCCTAAGGCTTTGGGGGGCTTGATAGGAAGCATAAAAGGCAAATCCACACTAATTGGAGAGGAAGATAGTAGGAATACTCTATCAACCTTTTGCCTTCATGAAAAGGAAGGAGAGGGGAGAAAACCCTGGAAGGATGGGCCTCCATAAAAGATATCACAAACCAAGTTAGGCAAGATAATCTTGAGAGTGTCGGAGAAGAAGGAAAATGATTGGAATTGGTTAAAGGCATAAAAGAGTTAGTGAATGCTACATAGATGCATTTGGGAGAAGGAGGAAGATAAACATATAGATGAGTTGAGGGATAATAATAGAGAGGAACTTAATCAAATTAAGAGTGAAACTGGTCCTCTAAGTCAGGGAATCGACCATCAACCGTGTTTATATCCTCAAAGGGTGGCCAATTGGGTTTTGACAAGATAGAGGTTGAGGAGACTCAACTACAAAAGGAAGCCTCTCTTGTTAATGGCCTAGATGTTGATCAAAGGGAGGACCCATTGGCTCCTAGTTTAGATTAGGAGGGAGAAATTCAAAAGGTTGTAGGGCTAGAATCTATTGTCAGAGAAGAAGAACATCTTTCCCCAGAAATGGAAGTAGATAGTGATTTCTTTGGTATCTCTCAACCACAAATTGAGGAAAGTGAGGAGGAGTTGAAAGAAAAACAACTTTTGATTCAAATGAATTTGAATTTAACACACACTGGCCAGAGAGACAAGTCACGAAACAACTTGTAGCATGAACAACACACAATGTAGGCACATCGAGGAAAATAATAGAAAACTATACATGATCATTATCATTGGAGAGTATTGCACAGGGTCAAAAAGCCATCATGTCTTGAAAGAGGAAAAGAATCCATTACCATTACTTTAGTTTTATTTATTTCAAAATTATCTTGTGTTAAAGTTTAACTATAAAAAATTTATTGATTTTTTTCACAGTAGTTGATTGGTTAAATTTAAGAGTTGAAATGGTTATCATCAATTTTCATTCTTCACATATGAATAATTTTTTTTAAAGTCCAAAACCATCAACTTTTAAATCTATGAATTCAAATATTGATGTTTCGCAAAATGTTCCATTTTCACATGATTCCTACCCACCTACCAAAACAGAAGTCGTTTCCAAATATCCATTTCGTGGGGTTACCCAATTTGCGTCAAGGACGATAATTTGACAGTCAAAATAGACAAGTTCATGAATAGACATGTCCCGTGCATCGCGTAAGAAAATTGGTGCAGTCAGACGAGCTAAGAATTGCATGAGAAGGTACACGACTACCAAAAATTTTGTAATTACAATTCTTAAGAGATGAATTACTCTAATCGACCGTCTTCACCTAAACTGGCATTCGATTTGTTGACTAGAAAATGAAAAGAAGATTCTGAAACGTGCATATTTGGTTTCAATGAAAGGGACAAGTCAGGAAAAAAATTGTATTTCACACATATTTACGCCGAAGGCGTCTCCGTCTCCTACTATGAAATGGACAGGGAAATTTTTAAAATCAACGGTCCAAAACTTAACATAAGCATGCAAGACGATCACAGTGTTTCCACCGCCTCTTTTCCCCATTCACGTTTCCTTGAAAGACTCAAATGGACTACCTACTTTTTCATATGAACGATTGAGATTCAAGGATATACCATGCAAGACGATCAAATAAATTGTGACCGTCTATTTTCTACTGGCTGTCAGGAAAAGTAGTTTCGACGGTGAAATGCCAGTGGAGCAGTTTGAAAATGACCTGTGAATATTAAAGAAAGGATGAGAAAATATTGTGGTCACATCACGAACCGTACGCGACAGAATCAAAACACAGCTTCTTAGTTAAGATCCCACCAACTCGGTAAATGAGCGGCCCCCATAAATATTATCGTCAAGTGCATTAATAGCGGTCATTCATTTTCCGTCATAAATATCGATCGTTTTTTTACTGGTCGTTTGCTAACCGAAGTCATGTTTCCGCTCACTATTTTCAAATATTTTTGGGCTGGCTATACTGGTCGTTTGCTAACCGAAGTCATGTTTCCGCTCACTATTTCAATATGCTAGCGAATGAAGGCAGCCTTGGTTGCTTTTCCGATTAGCGCAATGGGATTAAAATAGGAGGAAATTGGGTCATTGTCAATTGCGCAACAATAAATACAACTTAGAATGAAATGTTACGCCTTGGTAAGTGGTTGTTTTTTTTATGTAAAAAGAGTTAAAATATGTTCAGAGATATGGTCATTCTAATTCTAAATTTAAATATCTCTGAACATATTTTAACTCTTTTTACGTAAAAGGCAACCACTTAGAAATATGTTTAAACATGTTCAGTACATATCTATGATAAATAGATTTAGTTTTTTAATTTTTGTTTTTAAAGATCGTTAATTAATTCACAAAATTGAAAAATTTATATAATTAAAAAAAATATATTCACATGTTAAAATTAAAATTCATAGCAAATTAAAATATAATTGATGAATGTAAATAAATATAATCATTCTATACACTTAAATTTAATTAATTAGATGTTATTAATTATATATTATTTTATATAATGTAAATTTATACTAAAATAATATTATACTTATATTTATTTATTATTTTGTATTATATATTATAATAGAACTGATTAAATTTATAATAGAACTGATTAAATATTATAAGTATGATATTTCAATTGATTCAAATAACTCCTCTTGAGATCATTCGTCTCTCTCTCTCTCTCTCTCTCTCTCTCTCTCTCTCTCTCTCTCTCTCTCTCTCTCTCTCTCTCTCTCTCTCTCTCTCTCTCTCTCTCTCTCTCACACACACACACACACACACAATGTTTCTCTCTCCCTATCTTTATTTCTTCTCCCCCTCTCTCTATTACTTGTATATATCACCTTTATCTCACACTTGCTTCTCTTTTCAAACATAGCCCAGAAGCACAATATATGAATATATATAATAACACTCTTTCACTATGCGACACCATCTCATTCTTCTGAACTGGATAAACATGATGGGGACGAATTCCATAAACAAAAACAAATGCCAAACAATTCTACCCATAGAAGCGACAGGAACTCAGAAATATACTACAACTCATAGACTGATAGCAATTTTAATACTCTGTCAACAAAGGATGAAAACTAGTATATGATGACAACGTTTTTTCATAGCAATAGATACAAATTGTTAAGACAGAAAATTCAGAAATGTAACCAAATTCACAGATGTAGAATAGATTTAACAGCGCAAAAGATATACAGTCATGTAAATCAATTTGCTTATACAATCAATGGCCTTATCTTCACTTTGGCAAAGACGTTTTCAAACCAAGTGGCCTTCTTTTACAATTACAGTGGTATCCTCAGACCAATACATTACCATAAGAGTCAACCATGGAAAGAAGAAAACCATTACCAAACGATGCACGTATTATCTACAAAATGAGGGTCAGAATTATAGAGCATCGATTTCAAAACCTATTATTTGATTGCAGCTTAAACTTCCTTTAAAACCAATGTCCCCCTCTTCAATCGATCCCTTCTAGATATAGATTAAATTGATATACCAAAGCCTCTTTTGTTTTACTCAACTCATTCCAACTGCCATCTCTCCCTCATCCATAGCTCTCTGTTTTGTCCCAATAGCTTGGAGATTCCTAAAACTTGCACCAAGTTTATAAAAAAAAAAAGACAATTGCAAAGGATTTGATCCAAAAAAATACTCATTTTTAGAACTCATGTTTTGATGTACTTACCACAAAAGTATTGCAGGCTAGCTATCCTTGTTTTAAACGGAAGTTAATATTCAACTAAACTTAAATTAATGAAAAAAAAAAACAACCTGGCTGGAATTCTTAAGGAATAAAATAATATAGTTAATTTAATTCAAGCATAGTAGCTTTTATATATATTTTTGTATAATATCAACATTATGCCTTTCATTTGATTCTTCTATAGATTGTTTTATTATTTTGAAATTGAGGATAAATGAACTTAAGCTCCTCCTCTTCTTAGCATAATCCCTTAATCAATGGCTACGAATATGACATTTTTTAAATCTTTAATTATGAGTTTTTTTATCTTCAATTTCATTCTGTGTCACAACTTCAATCTAATACATAGATTGATCATAGACAAAGGTTAATCATCAGAACTCAACAATCAAACATTAGAACTCGCACACTATAGATAATCAACAACATTAGTCTAAGAAACTTTGTAATTCTTTATTTTATTATTATATTATCTTATACATATTAATATATTTAGAATGTGATTATCAACACACAAAAGTCATTACAAGGGTGCAAGGTTGTATAGATTTTACTACAATTTAACCTTAAAAATGTATCAATATTCAAGAACAGATAGTCAACATAGTATCTTCATGGTCATAAGGTTGTATGTGAAGCTAAAGAAAAACAAGTACAAACAAGTTAGATATAAGATACAATAGATCACTCACAATAAAGTCAAACCAATAAATAATTAATGGCATCATACATATTCAAT